>NW_011889015.1:2337538-2347503 GCF_000151845.1 Pteropus vampyrus
GGCAGCACATGAATACCTACAATTGGGGACAAAATGTGTTGATAGAGCTGTGTAAGAATAATTATCATATTTTTCCTTATTTAAAATTTTTCCTATATTAAAATTTCAAAAAAATTACCCTTCTGATCTAGTGTAGCGGTTTTTTGTTTTTTGTTTGTTGTTGTTTAAGGCAACAATTTTGTATAAAAAGGTAGTTTCTCATGTTACAGTCCCTGGGATTTGTATGTGAACACACACATGCAAACATACATACATAGTTGATGATCACAAAGTAAGTGTAATTCATTGTCCAAGGTTCAAATGAAAAAATAAAAACCATTCATTACTCATACACCCTAAATGAGGCTTATCCTATTATTCAGCTTTGGGATTAATGGGTTTTAATCATAAAAAGCATATGATTACTTGACAAGAATATTAAAAACAAAGTACCCTCTTTCTCTGTTTACTTCTTCAATGAACTTTAGGTAACTGGTACATGAATTAGTTCCCAGGGCCTTTTATGATTTCAAAGGTTCATCTTCTCCCTGGATTCTTGTTTGTATACAGTTTTGCATACTCAAACACCAGTGTTAGTGTTTGACACCGTAGTAAATGTGCTGTAAATGATTACTATTATTGTTTCAAACCATACCTCACTCCCAGTAAGTTAACAAAAGGACCCGATGTCAGTAGGGGAAATTGAGGGTGAAACATATATGCACATAGAGACACACAGAAAAATAAAAAAATACATTAAACATTCAAGTAAAAGAGATAGTAGTAGAAATTGCACAGTCTGCTCTAAGTATATCCAAATATATATAGCAGTATGTATCACTTGAGTCTGGATGAAGAATTTTCTTCAATTAATTTCCTCCCATAGGTAGCTTTCCTAATGTTTCTGAAATGGAATCAAACTACACTTTTAAGGTTTACAAAGGAAATATATCAAAATTTTTTTTTTAATTCTCTTAAGGGAACATCACCCAGAAACCTTTGTGATTGGTCATGCTTTATGTCCACAAAGTTCCCGCTGTATAAGCTCATTCCGAACCAAAAGGATGTTCTGAATGGGATCATACTTCCCCACTGGTTAAACAGTAGACCAAGTGGTCCTCTGAAATGAGTGAGCATAGAAGCAGTGGCACTAACAAATGCCTTTTCTCTGCTGTGCAGCGGTACTATGGATTGCATCATGTTAGGCTTCATCAGCTACCTAATGCAATGTAACTCGGGAGATAAGATAAATGAAACAGATGACACTATATTAGATTTGAAAGATGAGAACTCTTCCAAAGCAATTGCAGAGTGTATATTTCAGTGCTGCTGACTTCAGGAGGTTATTGAAGTTAAAAGTCTTTGCAACAAAACCAATCTTTCAAGAGCTGGGTAGCAAGTAAGCAGAGTCATGCTTATTTCCTCCAAAGAAAATTACTTGGGAAAAGGTGGAATTTTTCCTTTGTATATTTATTTTACACAACTTTGGAGTTTAACCTCCTTTTTTAGTATATCGCCAGCTTAGGTATCTGCTGTGTGTGTGTGTGTGTATAAAATATGCAAATGTATATTAAGAGGGAGAGTTGGATTTTTCAATTTAAGTATATTTTTATCTGTTGCTAAATCATTCCTAGTGCAGGTGTTAGAATTAACAAATAGATTTCTTAATCATATTTATGACTTTATATTAGTAAATGATTATTACTCATTGCGACCTAAATTTAGAAATTTTTATTAAAGTGATGATTGCTTTCTTTTTAACATTCTGAAACTTTGCATTTTCCATTTATTAATTGCAGTGTCATAAACTGAGTTTAGAATTGGGAGATGGAAAAAATGTCAATTGATTTCTTATTCTTTCGTAGCCTACTGTGTGTGAACGAGAGCTGTGTGTATTTGCTTTTCAAACCCTGGGAGTAATGAACGAAGCTGCTGATGAAATAGCAACCGGAGCTCAGGTAGTATAAGACGCGATACTAGTTATTCCATATTTTGATTTGAAAAATTTATTCTGATCCACTAGTTATCTTCACTCTGCTACTTTGGGCAAATTTTAGATAGTTTATTGTTAAAGCAAACCAGCATTTGATGTTTTTTAGATATAAATTTTGCTATCTTTATCTAATGTGTGTTTTGTCATTTTTGCAATTGCCAAGGAGAGAAATTAAACCAACTTTCTATTATATGGAAAACAATTGTGATTCTTTGTTATATGGTGAAGTTGAGCCATCGAAACCCTGTCATTGTGTAAAAGTTATTTGTAAAGTTATAGTGCCATAAAATGCAACCTAATTTATTCTTAAAACTTAGATGAAAAGATAATGGGCAGAACACGTAATAAAAAGACAACATTCAATTTTACAGTTGCAGTGTTTATGACATAGGAAGAAAAATATGAAAACAAATGAAAAAACAATTTGGAGGCAGAAAAGCATTTTATGTCAATTCTACGAGAGCCAGGACTTATCTCTCTTTTTCATTGTCTTGCCATAGAGTATAGACCAATGTTAGCACATTGTTTATAACAAAGAGATATCAAGATGTTTGTAATTAGAAGCAACACATAGTAGTTACTTTAAATAATGGTCAAGTTTGGTCAAATTTGATCTAAAGCTACAAATGACAGATTTGAGAAGTTAATAGCAGTCCCGAATCTTTCCTAATTAAGTACTATGAGAGGGAGAAACAATGGCAAAGTACTTGATAAAACTGGAAGGAGAGTGACTATCTTGTGTATATATTTCAAGGTGGTAGATCTACTAGTATCCATGTGTAGGTCTGCGTTGGAATCTCCTAGAAAAGTTGTCATTTTCGAGCCATATCCTTCTGTGGTCGATCCCAACGATCCTCAGATGCTGGCCTTCAACCCCAGGGTAAGTAGTTATCCTGGCATACCAATCACAAGTTTCCTATAACAATAATTAAGATTTTGATCTCATTAGCTTTCCTCTTTCTGTCTAAATCGCTATCTCATCAAGCATATCCATGACCTGTCGTGGACTCTATATCTATTTACTAAGTATCATTCTTTTTCCATAAACTTGATTTGCTTTCACCTAATACTTCCCCTATCCTTTCATCCTTTAAAAGCATTTTCAGAGCTTCACCTTCATGAAACTAGACACACTTAATCACCTCAAATTGTTACCTTTACACATCCCAACTGCTTAGAAGGTAGGTAAATAGCTATAATAATTAGTTAATAATGGTCAGTATGATTATTTTAATTTCATTATATATTTTTTGAGATTCTAATTTATGTAACCTCATTTTAAGTTTAAAGATCATGTGTCAAAGCACAAATTTCTCTTATTCAGTAGTATTTTCACTTCACTCTCCCTTGTCCTCCCTCTTTTCCCTCTCTTGTTATCTGAAGGTTAGTGATAGTTGAATTCACATTGTTGGTCAACTGGCATTCCTTGAGAAAATAATTTCATGGATATTAGGTAGAATTCTTGTGAAATAACAAAATTTTCAAATTGCGCGAGAGCTAAAATTGCCGTACTTTCTATTACTATTCATCTTGCAGTCATTTTTAGAAACAATGACTGTACAAAATATCCTTGGAAGAACTTTTTTTCCTCGTAAGTGGCACACATTTATATTATGCTTTAAAAATGAATTGCCAATTGAGTGTAGTATGTTATTAGTCTTACTCTTTGGGTGACAATCTTCCAATCGAAAGAAAAGAAAAACAAAATGAAATTGTAAGACTTAAAGTGGATTTTGTATTTTTAGAAGAATTTTATGCTTAATTTATTCATCATGGCTTAATTTTTAATGGTGAAAGCCAGAATCAGGAGCCCAATATCTTTTTTTGTATATATAGTTTTTTTCCTTGTAGGCTGAACATTATTTTATGTACTTATATTAGGACTGACATTATTTTCTTTTTTTCTTCCCTCTGACTCAGTTATAAATCCTACATCCTTGAACCATCTTATTAAAGTCTTCTTTTTTATGTATACAACACAGTTGTGGCTTTCAAATTGACCCTGATGGAAAATTCATGTACAGAAATAATATGTTTCTCTAGTAACGTGCAGACTTGCAAAGGCTTATAGTGAATACTTTTTTTCCCCCATTCAAACAGAAGAAGAACTATGATCGAGTAATGAAAGCACTGGATAGCATAACTTCTATTAGAGAAATGACACAAGTAAGTATATCATCTTATGGTCTTGGACAGTTCTGTCTTGCTTGAATAAAATCATATTTGAAAAATGTTCTGAGAGGAAAAAAATTGTCTGAAAATACTGGCCATGCAGTACTTTTCTATTGTATGGGAGTATAGTTAAAATCATAAGAAATTTATAAGTATGCTGTACCAAGATGTTTTAATTAAATTACATGAACGTATTGGCATGCTCCCACTGTGACTTTTGGAGGGTAGTAGCGTAATTATAATCATAATGCTCTGTTCTCAAACTTAGGCAAGAGTTTGAGTACATGGAGATAAGTTGAGATTTCTTAAGGCCAAAGTTAAATCTGGTACCATCTTCCTGGACTGTCAATTTTAATAATGGCAATAATTTCACAACATGATTTTAAGGTTAAATTAAAAACAAACACTTTATCAAATTTAAATTGTAGAGAAATATATTAGATATAATACAGAATCTCCAAATAACTTTGGAACACACCAGACTCCCTGAGAGTTTATATTTTGGGCCATTAGGGAGCCTTTGGTGGAAAAGTTTGATGAGCAAGGATTAGGATTTATTATGAAAGTCCAGTGTATTACTGTGATATATATAGTCCAGTTCTTGGAAAAGCACATGCTATTGAATTATTGAGGCCTTTTTACTGCCAAAGATTTGAAGAGAGGTTTAAAACTCATCATTATAAATGGGAACTAATAATCGCAAATTGACAACAACACACATTATGGATTCAGTTTGTATCTGTAGGTTTCGAGGCTTGCCCTGCCCCCAGAGACCTTTGCAGGCTCATAAAGAGTATTACCCTGAGTCATTCCCTTTCTCTGGATAGAGATTAGTGGATTTTCCTCCTGTCTCAGGGCCACGAAGCTGCTGCCCTCCTCCTACCACCAGTGCCATCATCTCTACTCTATGTGAACGTGCTCCAAAAGTACATTCTTATATTCCTAACTTTGATTCTTGATTCCTTTGATAGTTATTTATTCATGTAGTCAGGTATTCATCCATTCATTCATTCACAAATAGTATGTGTCAGACACTGGTAAACAAGAGAGCCTTTAATTCCAAGTTACATTATTTGCTTATCTGACATCTTTTCTGTTTGAGTTTCTGTGTCCGTACCTTTCTGTATTCTCTGGATTTTTTTTAAACAAATATGTATTATATTTGTATAAGGAAAAGAAAATAGTAAAATGCATTTCCACTTAGGGGGAAAAAAAGAACCTATTGCAATATTTCACACAAAGTTAGGTAAACATTTTTGGTTACGAAAGACGTTGGTATGGGATATTTATACTATACCCTAGACCCAGATCATTCCCGAATTTAAAAATAGCTACAAACTCTGACTCTGGGATCAGCAATCTGCCAAAAATGACTTCCTTTATTCTGGGTCATGTGTAAGCTATTTTAATAGGAGGCAATGGAAATGACTGAGTGTCAGCTTAGGGAGATAGAGGCTCACATTGTGGAACTCACTTATCAATGATGTGGCCTGTGACCTTAGGCAAGTTGCTTAATCGCTTGATGCCTCAGTTTCCTTCACTGTCTAGATGATGAACAATAACTCTTCACCCTCTTGCAGTGTATACTTCATAAGGATGCTGTCAGGTTTTATTGCATCAATTCTTTAAATCTCTCCAAATAAATATAATATTATACTGTCCTATTTTCCAGAATGTAATGTCCTATAGATAGACATGAATTGTCACAGATTGCCCTTTGTTCTATGAGAAGGTTAATTGACTGGGTAAATTTGATTAAATACTTTTAAGAGAAGGGCTCTTCTTATGTAAATTTTGTCCGATTTTTTTCCATAAAGATCTACATCTAAGTCAGTATCTTCCGATGTGAACATTAGTAGTAACTATTACAGGTTTTGCTTTAATGTTAGTTAAAAGTTAAAAGTGCCATGGTGAAGGAGAAATAGCACCAGACAGTTGTTAAAGATGACAAGACAGATCTTATTCAGAGGACTGCAGGAGTGGAGAGAGAGGATGGCAGTATGAGGGGAGCTCCCCTCCAAATGAGACAAAGTGACTGAGATTTTTAAAGTGAGAGCAGAGAGAAGAAAAAGGGGCTCTGGAAAAGTGAAAATAGGGGCTACAGGAGTATGGAAAATTACAGAAGGGGGATAAGTGGAGAATTACTGAGAGGTTAGCAGTGTGGGTTGGTACGACATACCTTTGCTCAAGCATTGGGTTTCTTGAGTAAGAACTCAGCAGTAGGATTGGGGTCACCTTTAGGGACATGGCTTAGTACATGGAAACCAGACTAGAGTTTGGTTGAGTCTCTTAGCAAAATATTAGGGTAAATCCTTTGTGCTACATGGAAGCTCAGAGTTCACATAATCTTGGGGAGTGAGAGCAGCAAGAAAGGGTCATTGTTGCTGTTACCATGTCACGGCCATAGATGTTCAAGACTTAGGCATACCTGTTCAATCTGATTATTATTTTGTAAAAAGAAAAAAAAAAGAAAAGGAATTTTTAAGGAAAACCAAACAGTAAAATGACCTCTTTTTCAGGCACCATATCTGGAAATCAAGAAGCAGATGGATAAACAAGACCCCCTTGCTCATCCCCTACTGCAATGGTATAAAATTTAGTTTTCCTCTTACTGAAAACAGCATCATTTTCTACTGCTGACTTTAAAGGGTGGGGGAAAAGCCTATGTTACAAGACCTGCAATGCTACAGTTCTACAAGCCTTTGAGGCCTGGTGATTTTACAATCCAGGAATCTTTAATGATTCTCACTTTAATTAAAACCCGTACATCACAGAGGGAAGAAGATGCAGCACATGGATATTCAGTATATGTAACAACAGTTTGTCTATAGTTTTAGAAAAATACGATTGACTGGATTATGTGGTGGAGCAGTTTTAGGTTCATTTAATTTTCTAAGTGATGAAACTCACTTATTGAAAATCCTTCTGAAATGTTTTGTATAATTTACTTTCTTACCAAGGTCAGTATAAATTTGATGAACTCATAGTTTGATGACTGCAGATGAGGCACTGTTTCAGAGTGAGCCCGGTGAGGGATATAGCATTAGTCCAGCACGGATCCCAGAAGGAGGCTAGGCTAAGAATAGCAGAGGTGGGTTGAGAACTCACCTTGCACTACACCATTCAAATAATTTGCCCTCTACTTCCTCATTTGCAAAATGAAAACTTACAGCTACTTCCCATAGCTGTAAGTGTTTTATGTACATGTCTCTTTGAAATCACTAAAAACTCAAAGACTATGGAATTTACCATGATTATCATGCAGTAATACAGATGTGAAGATTATAAGAGGTTGGTGCGAATGAGTACTTATTCCATGCTACAACTAGGGACTTTTTTAAAAAAGTATGTAAGGATGAGCAAAAGAGAAAGAATCTGACTTTCTCGTGATTCTGATTACTTAACTTTTGCTTAGTCAGAATTTTATAATATGCATTTTATTTAGTCTGATAAGACCATGACAAAAATTAGGTTTAGAGGTCTTCTTTCTTTGTATCTTTTCTGATCTATTATTAAAATTCTGAAGAATTCAGTAAAATAACACAGTTTTAATTTTAACTTTTAAAATTCTCACATTGTTATGTTCAGAGTGAAGATACAAATCTCAAATATCTAATCTCTTTTTTCCCTGAAGTCAGCCTGATTGTTAACTTTTAATTACTTGTGATTATTTCCTTCAGCTTGTCAGTCACTCTTCTTCTAAAGGGAAAAAAAAATCTACCGAAACGTTGTATAATTTTCCCTGCTGATTATTTTATGTACATAAAACAATTAGTTTTTTCAGATACCTGAATTTAATTTTGTCATCTTTGGTGTCTTGTTGTATAACAAGTATGTTGAATAACAGTTTATATATAAATCGTGTATATATCAACCCAAAGAGATTCTCAGTTATTTAAAGAAAAAGATCTTCATTAAAAACTCATTTTTGGGGTCTACGGCCATGCCACCCTGAATGAGCCCGATCCCATCTGATCTCAGAAGCTAAGCAGGGTCGAGCCTGGTTAGTGCTTGGATGGGAAACCACCTAGGAGGACCATGTGCTGTAGGCGTAAAAATTTAAAAAATAAGGGATTGTAAGCTGACGAGGTCCTTGCAACCTGTGAGGTCAACCAAGGGTTGCCTCACTAAAAAAAAAAAAACCACTCATTTTTAATTAGGCAGTGTAGGGAGGGGCAAAGGAAACAGATATATGAATCAGCTTCTAATCTGTGTAATATTTAGATAATATAAATATTAATATTGAAACTATTCAGAGATATTCATTTTGCTGATACTTGAGATTGTGATCATTGTTACATCTTAAGTTTTAAGCTTCTACTTCTCTGCCTTTTTAGAGTAAAATGTTATTTTGTTACATAAACTCTTTAAATTGTTTCAGGAAACAAAGCAAAATGATGTAATTAAATTAAATTATCACTCAGTGTATGTCACAGCAAAAATAGATTTAATTACTTATCAACTAAAGAGAAAAAACTTTAAATATATTTGACAATTGTTTGTGACCGATGGATTATTTTAATTGATTTCAGGGTTATTTCAAGTAATAGATCACATATTGTGAAACTGCCAGTTAACAGGGTAAGTCATTTTTTCATATGTACATACAGAAATGGGAGGAGTACTTATTGGTTGGGAGAACTGACCCCTGTGATTTTTAGGCCTCCTCTCCAGAATATTAAAGTAGACTCAGGTTAAGCCTCATTCTTCAGTTTAAAATTACCTTATGTGCACCAGCTCCAAGCTTTTCTGAGATAACAAATTTAGATTCAGGCTGTTGCCCTAACCTTTTAAGTAAATACGAGTCAATATGAGATAGTTATACCGTGAGCGATGAAAAGAATATTCTCTAGAGATTGACCAGAAAAGGGTCATGTGCTTTTTATCCTTTTCAGTTTCATGTTGGCATAGCTCAGCTTTTCTGTATCAGAGAAGATAATGTCTCCAGTATCTTACTCATCAGCCCTAATACTCTAAAAAATAATGAAAAAGCTAATGGACTGATTTCAGTTCTGATCATCACCTAAGAGCTGTATCTAAAATCTCAGCTCTCCCATCTGTGAGTCTCTAATCTGCGAGATTCCTATATATTGTGTTCCTATATAAGTATATTCCCAGCTAAAAGGGCAGCAATTAGAAAATTTTGTCAAGCAACTAATCCAAAAGGTTCTGTTTTAATTTCTTACTATGAACAAGGGGGAAAACAATATTTGAATATAGGCAATTTCTAATTTTATAAATATATGCAAATAAAGCATGATGATGATAATTTTTACAGTTTAAAAATCTTGAATTAACTTTTCTGCTTAGCAAACTCAGAACATTTCCCCAGTTGAATGGTTAGTGTATACTTAGAGAATTCGATAATAAAATTCTTAAAAATACATATAATTAGGAAGGCAGATCTGCTTGAATGTGATTACATAGTGTATTCTAAAGCCAAATAGAAATGACTTTGAATTGGCTGTCTCCTATTTCTTTTCTATTAGCCTAAATAACTATCCATATGATTTATCATTTATTCAGTGGTGTTTTTATTTTTAAATGGATAGTCCTGTTAATGGATCAGCCTTGTTGCCTATGGTTTGAAACTAGATAATTCTTAAACCAGTAACATTTGAAATTGTCAGCAGCCTGATCATATATTAAATTTAACATGTTTTCATTTGTCATTACTTCCAATGGCAGCAATTGAAGTTTATGCATACTCCGCATCAGTTCCTTCTTCTCAGCAGTCCACCAGCCAAAGAATCCAATTTTAGAGCTGCTAAAAAACTCTTCGGAAGCACCTTTGCATTTCAGTGAGTATGGCTTAATGTTG
>NW_011889015.1:2347553-2351924 GCF_000151845.1 Pteropus vampyrus
ATCAACTAAGGAGAAAAAACTTTAAATATATTTGACAATTGTTTGTGACCGATGGATTATTTTAATTGATTTCAGGGTTATTTCAAGTAATAGATCACATATTGTGAAACTGCCAGTTAACAGGGTAAGTCATTTTTTCATATGTACATACAGAAATGGGAGGAGTACTTATTGATTGGGAGAACTGACCCCTGTGATTTTTAGGCCTCCTCTCCAGAATATTAAAGTAGACTCAGGTTAAGCCTCATTCTTCAGTTTAAAATTACCTTATGTGCACCAGCTCCAAGCTTTTCTGAGATAACAAATTTAGATTCAGGCTGTTGCCCTAACCTTTTAAGTAAATACGAGTCAATATGAGATAGTTATACCGTGAGCGATGAAAAGAATATTCTCTAGAGATTGACCAGAAAAGGGTCATGTGCTTTTTATCCTTTTCAGTTTCATGTTGGCATAGCTCAGCTTTTCTGTATCAGAGAAGATAATGTCTCCAGTATCTTACTCATCAGCCCTAATACTCTAAAAAATAATGAAAAAGCTAATGGACTGATTTCAGTTCTGATCATCACCTAAGAGCTGTATCTAAAATCTCAGCTCTCCCATCTGTGAGTCTCTAATCTGCGAGATTCCTATATATTGTGTTCCTATATAAGTATATTCCCAGCTAAAAGGGCAGCAATTAGAAAATTTTGTCAAGCAACTAATCCAAAAGGTTCTGTTTTAATTTCTTACTATGAACAAGGGGGAAAACAATATTTGAATATAGGCAATTTCTAATTTTATAAATATATGCAAATAAAGCATGATGATGATAATTTTTACAGTTTAAAAATCTTGAATTAACTTTTCTGCTTAGCAAACTCAGAACATTTCCCCAGTTGAATGGTTAGTGTATACTTAGAGAATTCGATAATAAAATTCTTAAAAATACATATAATTAGGAAGGCAGATCTGCTTGAATGTGATTACATAGTGTATTCTAAAGCCAAATAGAAATGACTTTGAATTGGCTGTCTCCTATTTCTTTTCTATTAGCCTAAATAACTATCCATATGATTTATCATTTATTCAGTGGTGTTTTTATTTTTAAATGGATAGTCCTGTTAATGGATCAGCCTTGTTGCCTATGGTTTGAAACTAGATAATTCTTAAACCAGTAACATTTGAAATTGTCAGCAGCCTGATCATATATTAAATTTAACATGTTTTCATTTGTCATTACTTCCAATGGCAGCAATTGAAGTTTATGCATACTCCGCATCAGTTCCTTCTTCTCAGCAGTCCACCAGCCAAAGAATCCAATTTTAGAGCTGCTAAAAAACTCTTCGGAAGCACCTTTGCATTTCAGTGAGTATGGCTTAATGTTGCGGGGAGGGGATGTCTCTCCACCGCAGTGTTCTGAAATGTGTGAGTAGGAAAATGTTCCCTTTTAATAATTGGCTCTTAACACTGAATAGTCAACTACAGGATACTTGACTTGGAATATCAGAACTTTCAGAAGGCACCAGGACTTACTATATCGTGACTACTTTAAAAGATCATTGATTTTTTTTGGTTCTGCTTTTTCCTTCTCCTCCTCTGTTTTAGTGGCTCACACATTGAAAACTGGCACTCCATCCTGAGGAATGGTCTGGTTGTTGCTTCTAATACAAGACTGCAGGTACATTTTCTGAATACTTTAACAAGCCCTCATTATTCTTCAGTATTAGAGTTCGATAAGCAACCTGATATGTTTTTTTCTTGCAAAAGAGGAAGCATTTGCGTTTTTAAAAATTACATGGAGTTTTTCATAGGCATAAGTAATTTTCACAAAGTAAGTGAAGCAGAATTGACCTATACACAATGAAGGAATGAAAAGAAAAAGTTGAGTTTCCAATGAGAAAGCAAAAATCATTTTGAACTTAAGTGAAAAAAAGTTTCATTCAAAAAGCAAAACCCTACAAGCAATCTGTCTTTTAATTAAACACTTTTTTTTTTCTTTTCTTTTTTTTTTTTTTTTTTTTTGAGCACTGTCTCATTGTGACTACTAAGAGAACAAAAGGTAGGGCTAAGAATAAGAAAATCAGAGACTGGACACCAAAGGGTCATCTGATACCTGCTTTTCAGCCTCTGGGGCAGCACTTGGGGTTAGCAGGAGATCGTAGGATCGTCCTCATCTTTATTCATGCCCTTCATATCCAACATTCTCCCTATTCTCATACAGCTAATTTTCATCTGATGATGTAAGGAGATCAGGAAATGAGATCCTCAACTCATTTACCTGTGCTAGATCTCACACTCTGATGATAGTTGAGATGACACACTTAAATGTAATATCCGTAAATTTAATTCATACTAAATAAGGTAAGAGACTTACCTTATTTAATTAAAAGAGAAGCTTTTAATTGTTCTTAGTTTCTCAGACCAGTTGAAGAGTTTCAGTTAATGAAACTCTAACTCGAAAAGTTTAGAGGGTAAGAGTGGAATGACAATGTTGTATAATGAAAACCCAAATAGGATACTTTGTTGATATACTAGCATGTGAATCCTAATCAAAATTCTGTCACGTATGTCTCAGCTCAGTATGTTTTCAGAATTTTATACTCATTAACATAAAAGCCTACTCTAGCACTTTATAATAAGTGACTCTTTGTCATTGGTAGGGTGGAAAGGATTTTTTTCTCTGGCTATCATTTTTCATTTATCAAGTTACTCTGAACATTAAGGACAAGGATATCAGTACTACTATTTTCAAATTTGACCTTGCAATAAAAGCTTTATCATTTTCTAAGAGTTAATGCTCCACTCGGAGATAGATTGTCTCCTTTTGTAAAATATTAAGATTCGAAACCATTGACCGACTGCTTCCTCTGCTACCTCTCCCCGTTTTAGCTCCACGGTGCAATGTATGGAAGTGGGATCTATCTTAGTCCAATGTCAAGCATATCATTTGGTTACTCAGGTAAGTCTATATTTCATTCCTAACCTCAAATTTATTAGGTTTTTATTTTTTCGTTGTTATATATGCCAGGCACATTTTTCTATCAAGTGACTGAAGCTTATTTGATATATTTGTATTAAATTTATTTGATAAATGTCAGAAGCAAAACAAAGCTCACATATCAAGATGAATTTATAATAATTCCCCTTTTGTATAAGAAGGTATATATGTTTTGTCAATTTCAAAATTAATTTAATTTTGTTCCAGTAGTTTCTATGTTTATTCTATCCACAAGTAAATACCAAGAATGTAGTGTGTGCAAAAAGCATTATGTAGAGCACTGAAAAGTATTCATCCATATTAAACTACTACTGTTGAGTATAATTCTATATCATGCCAACTTCTTGTCTTTGGATTATGTGTCCCATAAAGAAGTTTTGAACGGTATGGAAAATTAGGGTAAGAAAAACACCCTTAAAATAATCCTACTTATTGGCAACTTCTTGTTAATATTTTGATGAGATTGTATAAAAAATATCACTTTAGGATAGATTGAAAGTGTGTGCTGAGGAGGAGCCTGATAAATTTAAAATATAGAAAGAATGATCGCCAAATTGTTAGCAATTATTACCCTCAGATGGTGGAATTTGGGATAATTTTTTCTTTGCATTTTTTAATTTTTTTGGAATATTTTACAATGATCAGTGGTAGAATTTTTAGAAGAATATTTTTTCTGTTTATATATTAAGTAAATTATAGTCATTGTAAAGAAATTGAAACTATACAAAATGTATAAAGTGTATGAAATTTTTTCTTCCTTTTCTGCAACCTCAGAGTTCAGTGTGCTTTCCTTTAGACTTTTAAATGATTTTATATTCATATACCTGTGCGTAGTTGGTTGTGTGTGTGTGTATGTGTGTGTGTGTGAGAGAGAGATGTATGATTACATTAGAGAGAGAGAGAGAGAGAGAGAGAGATGTATGATTACATTAAACAACTTTCAGATGTTGTTCATGGTGCCTGCATGGTAAGTCTTAAGATCCCCATATGATAGAACAAGATACCTAGAGAGGTCTAATAACTAGGTGAACACTGATCAGGCCCACTTGTCTAATTCCCTTGCCCAAGTTCATGCTCTTTCAATTATAGCAAGTTGTTTCTCAGTGATTCACTCTGATGTTTTCTAGATCACATGTTCTAAGAGCATTGGGTATACCCTATATGCCTTTTCTGAGCCAGTCTCAGAAGATACATGGCATCACTTCCTGAATACACTATTAGTCAAAGCAATCATAAGCCCTTTCGTATTCAAGGTTCAGGAATTAGACTCCATCTCCTGATGAAAGAGTGCAAAGCCACAATGTAGGAAAGCATATGGATTGAGATATATTGTTTCAGTGATCTTTGAAAGTACAATATGCCAAAATAACACTACAAAAATAAATACTAGGATG
>NW_011889015.1:2352944-2363030 GCF_000151845.1 Pteropus vampyrus
TCTAAAAGCCTGTCAAAACCAAGTTTTAAGATTTTCTTATTATATCAATTTTATGCAAGAGAATTTCCTATCCCTGTTTTAGTGCAAAGGAAAACAAACTGGATTTTCCACTTTTAACTCCATCAGGGCTTCTGAAACCCACAGACTTTCCACCCCAGGTATCGAGGGCCCAGCCAGCAGCTGCTCCTTCGAGAGCCCATTGTGACCATGAGTGGCCGGATGCAATCAAACCTTTGCCTAAAGTGGAATTTTGCAGTGTAGATAGATTGTATTTTGAACTGCATCATACAGCTTTGTTCCTAAATTATTGTTTTGCTGATGTTTTCAGGGATGAACAAGAAGCAGAAAGTGTCAGCCAAGGATGAACCAGCTTCAAGCAGTAAAAGCAGCAGTGCATCACAGGTGGTGTAGCAACTTGCGTGACTGCATATAAGTGAGCTCAAGCTCCATTAGCCAGCAAGATTTCAATAAATGCTTGGGCTTTCGAAGTCTGTAGAATTATTTTAAGTGATCCTTACTCATAAAGGAATAAAACCCTAAAATGTAATAACCTAAATGCCTTTGTTCAATAAATATTCAATAAGTATTTATTGAGCTCCTACTAGAATGCTAGAGACTCTCTTAGACATTGGGCTACAATGATAATCAAAAATACACAAATCCCCATGGAGCCTACATTCTACTGAGTGGATATAAATAAACTAAATATGTATTTAGATAGATAGAATGCTAGATAGTGGTAAAATATTATAGAGAAAAAATCAGGGGAAAGGGATGTTAAATGCTGTGGGACGGAAAATAGAACTAGAATGAACGTTAAGTGGGATGGTCGGGAAAGGATGCTCTGAGAAGGTTCTATATGAATAAAGACCTATAGGGGGTGAGTGCACATGGCATTTGGCTCTGTGTGAGAAAGGACATTCCAGGCAGAGTAGAGTAAGCACAAATTCCTTGTTTCAGGAAAAAAACAAACAAACATTCTGGGCAAATTTAAAATCTATCTGATGAATAATGTGGCTTTATTTAAAAAAAAAAAAAAGAATATAGCTAATCTAATATCTAAACACAAAAACAAAACCTTAGGTTTTTCACACGAGGTGTTTCTGATACCTCTGTGGCTTAATGATGTTATAAAAATGGGTTGGTTTTATGTAGTTAGATGATCTGGAATAACTGAGTTTAATGTTTTGAAAACATCACGCAACTTTAATTTTGTTTCTCTTGAAATAAAGATTCCAGGCTTCCAGTAAAAATAAATTTGAGTTCTAATTCCATATTGTGGGGCGATTGAACTTTAATTTAGCGGTTTTTAGTTCACTTATTTTAAGAGTGATTTAATAATGATTATGTACAGAAATTAACAGATACAGCTTGCCATAAGAGAGTTCAGTGATATTGCTGCTGCTAGTCTTGATAGGCCTTTTTAGTGACTTATTTTTTAACGATGATCAATTAAATAACTGCCCCATTTTCACTCTAATTTTTAAATTCTTTTGGAATTTAGTCACAGAAAAAAGGACAGCAATCCCAATTCCTACAAAGCCGTAACTTAAAATGCATTGCCTTATGTGAAGGTAGGTTGACAATTTTGCAAACCTCATGCCACTAATTCTCTATCTTATCTGTATTTAAGAATTTGAATATGTTTACGGAATGCTTAGACTGGTGAAAGCTTTATTCCTATGACCTTTTCTAAGGGCACAAATGGAAAAACGAGTACAATAGAGATCGTAAAGGTTAAAACTGAAGAGCAGAGTTGGCAAGAATTCAGACAATGCTATATTTTATTTTTGGCAGATATTTCAGAATGGTAATTATATCTTTCCGATCAAGTATTGCTTATCTGTTTTGTTAATATGACACCTTCCTCTTAATATTTTTGAATGTATAATATTATGAAAAATTTTAAAGATGAACCACTGAGAAGATAACCCAATAGACCTTTCTGTTTCTATACTGAAGTTATTCTTCTATTCTGAACTTGGGACAGAAAAATTAATAGGCAGTTTGCCAGGTCATATAGTTTTCTTTGTTCTTGCTTTAAAATCTGACTTTGGCTAAAAATTTATTCTTATGTTGGGAGTTTTGGTAGCTACTGTTAACTGTCTTGTAAGTTTTTGACACTTGATAGTTATATAGGACACTAGTAGCTTTCTACATAGTTCCCAAGTCAGGCTATTTGTTTTTGATAAAACACAAGAGATTTCCATATTATACTAATTCTGTTGGAAACACAAAATTGTTACATGGCAACTCATTTTTATTTACATTTATTGATAGCTAATGAACTTAAACATTTTTCACATGTTAATTTGTACATGTACTTTTGCTTTTAGATTTCTAAGAGAAGGGATATAGTAACTTAGAATAAAATAGTTTTTTAATTATGTCTTCCTCTTAACAGTGATCACCTCACCTGACCTGCACAAACATGGAGAGATATGGGTCGTCCCAAATACTGATCATGTCTGCACTCGATTCTTTTTTGTGTAAGTATTAAGACTCAAATTTCTATGTTACTGTCTTTTTCACAAATGAGATGATAGTGACTATGTTATTATTTCGTCACTTTAGCTGGTCTTATATAACAGACACATAATTTCTCATCAACTTAATATTTTTGTTTTATTTTAATAAGCTGTAAAAACTAGTGATGTTTAAATGCTGTTAACTTAGAAGAACTGAAGAAAAACAGTGTCTCTAACCATCTATCCATGTGTGTATATATATATATGATTATATCTCTTTCTATAGATACATACGCACATACATGTTGATATGTATTCTTTTTTTATTTTTGTATATTTAAAAATGTTAGAACTGGGAATGAAGAACACAATAATGAGAAGGAAGGTCTTGTCCCTATAAAAAGTCGATTTACATTCCATATAGTATAAGCTGGCAATATAGAGCGTATTGATGTAGACTCTTTTGATGCAGCTGTATCATAGAGCTGCATTAAAATATAAAAACATTATATTTCATCTCTAAATAAATAGAGCTTGATAGACCTGTCTGATTTTCACCCACCCTTGCTTGACTCCCAACCCTTTTCCCATGCCTATTCCTTCCTCATCCACGGCCCTGTCAAAGAAAGGACCACAGGAAGGAGCTGAGGACATCTGTTTTGTACTTTTATGTAGTTTCCTAAAAAGAAGCTGGAAAATTGCACTGGCTTGTGTTTTATTAGCCATATCAAAATGAGTGCATCAAGATTGCTTCAATATGTGGTGTAGCCAGAGCACCCTGTGCCTATCACATTTGATCTGTTAGCTTATTGACAGACTTTCACAATGAAAATTTTATGAACTGCCTGTTTTCTTTTTTTTGTGGTACGAAAAGTATGAATTTCTTATGATACAGATTTATGTATTATGTATCTTATGTATAGATACGTATTAATATATATATAAATTACATATTATGAGATTATACATATCTATAGATTTCTTTCTTAATGGCGAGGCAACAATGAGTTTAATGGAAAGGGTGCCTCTTTTGATCCGTTCGTGTCCAGGCTCACCAGTTATCAGTAAGGTGACATTAGCCTAGTTGCATGACCTCTCTAAGCTTCATCAGTAGATACAGTAAAATAATATATCTACCTGGATCAGTCAGAATTCCAATAGAAACCAATGGCCCATGAAAAATATGATAATTTCTATCATCCATGAGTAGATTAGTTACAACGGTGTGATTTAAGGGAACCACAGATGTAGTGGATTGACAGTGGCAACAGAGCTGTTATACATCCCTAGGTCCAAAGGATCAAGGACAGAAAACATTTATCAGAACCTGGTAGGAGATCCCTTACTTTACTAGTTCACCCGCTTTGAAAGAAGTCATAGCCTTCTTTCAAAGCGGGTGAACTAGTAAAGTAAGGGATCTCCTACCAGGAGATCCCTTACTTTACTAGTAAGGGACAAAGGCAGCCTGGGGTGCCCTTGTGGGGCTAGAACCTAGGGAACCTTGACCTCACCCTCCTGCCGGTGTCTTGCTGGGACTCTGCGTTGATCAAACCCTACCAGAAACTAGAGGCCAAGGGAGCATATTAACCAAGTTCATACAGGTCAGTCTCCCGGGACAGAATGCAAGAGAGAGAAGGGTGCCATGTGGCTCTGGAGGCCCCCAGGGAAGCTATCTGCACCCTACCTTTTTAAGGTTATTATGAGGACTGAGCACAATATAGGTCTCCATTGAAGGGCACTCATTAAATATTTTTCTCCCTCTTCTTCTTGATCATCTTGACTACTATCTACCGTTAGAAGATCGGCCTTCCAAAAGACACATCTATTCACAGAGTTATTTCATGGAGTGACCTTAGGGTTTTTACAGAAAAGTTAACTCTAAAGTCCTTTCCTTAGCATGACATTAACCAGTTAATCTACTTTTAGCATCTTGCTAAAATTTAAATTTATTGAGCTTAATAAACAACTTTAGATATTTAAGTTCATAAATTATATGTAAAATAAATCTGTAGGGATATGTATGTGCATATATTATGTTTACTGGAGAGAAAGATTTATTTCATAAGAAGAAAAAATTAAGGAAAGACCATCTAAAGAAAAGAGATGAAAACACTTCTAGTATATTCAGCTACTTCCCAAATAATATAAAGGAAAGAATTCTATTAAGATCATGATTTTCATTTTTTCGTAAACACAAATGAGATTTCTGCATTCCTTGGAGAGAAGAGACTAATTAAAGGAAAATTGATAAGATTCAAAACACATCAAAAAGAGAATCCACTTACTAATTAATGTACATTCTAATTTCGACCATCAGTTTCTTTCTTTATAAAAGATGTAATCACAGAATTCTGGTGCTAGGTCTCCCTAGTGAGTGGGAGCATCTCAGAACAGAATAAATAGATGAGAAAGAAGTGAGTTATCACAAATATACCATTTTCAGACAGAAAGTCAATTTCCATTCTTATTCTTTTTTTTTTTTTTAACGTTACGTGATCTCTTATGTTAGAAGCTTGGCCTGATGACTAGTATATAAACTAATCTGCCTCTCGTTTTTATCAGTTATATAAATGAAAATATTAAAAATTAAAGTAACTTCCATGGTAATCAAATTTCTAGAGTGAAGGCGATAATAAAATATCATTTACTATTCTATTTTTTAATATCACATTTTTTCCAAAAGGTTAAACAGTACTATTTTTCACTAACCCTGCATTCCCTGTGACACTTTGCATGGAACCTGATGCACAGTCGCTTGTCAGTAAATTTTTAATGCATGAGTAAAGACAAAAGCAAAAATAAAAATATCTTGGATTATATATGGCTTTTATTTTAGATCAGAGTTTGAAATATATTTAAAGAGACAGATACAAAAAAAATTTATAAAATAAGGACTGTACAATGGCCATTAAGTGAAATAAAAGATATCTTTCATCATTATTTTGCAAAATAAGCAGTGTCTAATCGGGAACACGGCGAAGAGACAACTTCTTTATAAAGTTAGATGACAGACTATCAGTCATGGCTCAGTGGAGCTGTGTGACATCAAGCTGATACGATCGGGGAACTTTGCTTTATTCCCAGTATATAATAAATCCAATTTCTCTGTCTCTAGCTCAGATCTTTTTCCAAGATTTTAGCTGCCACAGCATAAAACTGTTTATTGGCTACTCAATCCTTACAAGGTGAAGTCTGGTCCCCTTTACAAAGGGAATCAATGAACTCTTCAGCCCTTTGTTATTTCTTCAATACCACTGTGTTGGGAGGTCAAGGAAATCCAGTCCCCAGCCTCATGGCTCACCATTTTTCACCACCCACCATTTGCCATCTCAAGATGTTATGCTTTATAGCCTGAACTGTATGCTGTTACCACAATTTTGCTCTTTTCTTTCTCCCTAAGCCTGGACTCTCTTCCACTCTCTCCCCTAATACTTGGTTATCTGTCTCCCACACCTCTTTGAAATCTTAGTGCATGCCTTCCCTCCTCGCAGAAACATCCTTGGCTCCTTGGTGCTAATTCTTTGTATTACTATATAATGCTCTGGACATGTTTTTATCATTGGATTATTATTATTTTGTTTTTGTGTATTGTTTTCTTCATCACTCTTTGTACATCTTGAGGTTGGAGACTATATGGCCCCCTTGTATTTTTTTGTATACCTAGCATAGTGCTTGGCAGGTAATTAGGAATGAATGAAATGCCCACATTATAACTGCTTGCTGGGTATTTCCCCTCGAAAAGTTTGCTAATATCTTAATATCGATATGCACAAAGTAGAACCCATTATTAATAAATCCCCTAACCAATGTCTCAACTTCTGCAGTCTATGCAGTAATTTTTCACATCAACGAGATATGGAACCTGAGCTGTAGTCATCAGTTCCCAAGTTTATCATTTTAGTTTTCTCCTATCAGTACTTTTGTTTCCATGGATATATAATTCTCTCCCTTGGAGTACACCAAAAAAATACCAGTTATTCCCCATGCTTCTGATTTCTTCTTTGTTCCTAATCTATTTTGTACAATGCTAGATTTATTAAACATCACCATTAATATACTAATGATACCTGTTTAATGTACAGAAACTGAAATCAAAGGTAAGCAGAAAAGGAGAAAATAACTTATATTATCCCCACTTAGAGTTAACTATGGTTCATCTTTTAGAGTATAGTCTATATTTCTATGCATATGAAATTTTAAGATCATACTATTAACACCACATTAATTTTCCAGAAGCAGAGTGTTGCATTTCTTGCTCATATGGGCCTATCATTTTGTTTGTTTGTTTAATTTTATTTATTAATTTTTTATGGTGACATTGGTTAATGGAATTCAGTAAGTTTCGGTGTACAATTTAACAAGAAGGCATATATGTATATATTGCATTGCGTGTTCACTTCCCATAGTTAGATTTCTTCCTGTCACCACATATTTGACCCCTTTTACCTCCTCCTCCCTCCCCTCTATCCTCTGGTAACCACTAGTCTATTGTCTATGTCCATGACTCTCTGTTTGTTTGTCTTGTTTGTTTGTTGCTTTTAGGTTTATATCTCACATATGAGTGATATCATGTGATTTTCAGCTTTTTCTGTCTGGCTTATTTTGCTTAGCGTGATTATCTTGAGGTCCATCCATGTTGTTGCAAATGGCAGTATTTCCTCTCTTCTTGTGGCTGAGTAATATTCCATTGTATATATGTATCACAGCTTCTTTATCCAGTCATCTGTTGTGGAACACTTCGGTCGCTTCCATGTTCTGGCCACTGTGAACAATGCTGCTATGAACATCGATGTGCAAATATCTTTTCAGATATGAGTTTTCAAGTCTTTAGGGTAAATACTCAGTAGAGGGATTGCTGGATCACATGGTAGATCGATTCTTAGTTTTTTGAGGAACCTCCATACTGTTTTCCATAGTAGCTGTACCAATTTGCAGTCCCACCAGCAGTGTATGAGGGTCCTTTTTCTCCGCATCCTCTCCAACACTTATTACTTGTTCTGTTGATAACAGCTATTGAAACAGGTGTGAGGTGGTATCTCATTGTGGTGTTGGTTGGCATTCCCCTAATAGCTAGCGATGTTGAGCATCTTTTCATGTTTGTTGGCCATTTGTATATCTTCTTGGAAGAAGTGTCTGTTCAGGTCCTCTGCCCATATTTTGATTGGATCAGCTTTTTTTGTTGTTATTGAGTTGTATGAGTTCTTTGTATATTTTGTATATTAGGCCCTAATCGGAGGTGTTGCTTGCAAATATATTTTCCCAATCGGATAATTGTCTCTTTACCTTGTTGACAGTTTCTTTTGCTGTGCAAAAGCTTTTTAGTTTGATGTGGTCGCATTCATTTATTTTTGCTTTTATTTCTCTTGCCTTCGAGGTCAAATTCATAAAATCCTCTTTAAGTCCAAGGTCCCTGAGTTTAGTTCCTATGTTTTCTTCTATACAATTTATTGTTTCAGGTCTTATATTCAGGTCTTCAATCCATTCAGTCCGATCATTTTTAACAAATAAAAACAAACATGGCCTTCTGCAACAGAAAGTCCATTTTCCTTCAAGTACTCATACAAACCACTGATTGAATAAAATTATTATCCAAGCTTGGAATTGTTTTTCCCTTTACTCATCAGTCAGTTCAAGTGATTGGCCTCCTAATCAGCTTGTCTTTCAGCCATTTTTTCAAGTCTTAACCACCTGGCCTTTTCCATGAGGCCTTTCCTGACCTCCCAGTCAGATGTTATCTGTCATTACTCTCAATTTTGCTCACCCTTTCTTTGTACCTGTCAGACTGCCTTGTCCTGCAGTTATTTGCATAATTCTATCATCTCACCTAGTAATATGCAAAGTCTGTGTTTGGGAATCTCATGTCTTATGCAAAAAACACGCAATATATATTGAATGAAAGCAATGACAAAAGACCTAATGTTCTAACTTAGTGAAGAGATTATATGTGGGCTATGAAATAGCATCAGAATTCTTACAGGAACTTTGGACAAGTGCTAGATTATCATTCAGTTCACAGTGAATTTCTCCTTTCTGTTGCTAATGGAAAACAGGCCTAGCGTGTCTAGGTTCCAGATTTAAGGAGACAGAAAACTAATTTACGTGTGCCTATCTTAAAATTGTCACAAAGCTGCTATATCAGTTTGAGGATAAAGGTTGTCAAAACATTCAAAAGTTTTTATCCGTGAAATTTCTTCACGTACTCAAAAGAGTTTCAGACGGTTAAATCCCATTTATTGTCTTATTTTCTCTCTAATAGCTTTTTAAGCAAATTGACTTTTTTTTTTTTTAATTAAAATTTTAGTAATCTTTTTATACTCCTGGGAACATATGTGATTTTTGTATCCTTTTAGTTTTATTTTTCTTTCTACATAAAACCCCTATGAAGTGTGTCATTTCCCTATTGATATCCTTATTCTATTTCTTTTTAAAATTTTGTTGCTTTTGGACTTACATGAACTTCACAATATACTGTTTGCCTGCAGTACTAATAAATAGCCGCACAGTATTCTGTATGCTATATTGTAATCAATGCCCTAATGCCACTAGTAATTCACATATTTAAGCCCTGCCAGTTGACCAAATCAAATGGTGGTTTGCTCGTTTATCGTTATAAATGCTTTATAGTTTAAGAAACCTAAATGCCTTTAGCCAATTTCTTCCTTCAACCTATGAAGCTTCCTTGCAGGCTTCATAGTCAATGGAAAAACAGGCATTTTAATTAATAACTTTTAATCTCAATCTCTCACTTTTGCTCTCTGCTTTCCTCCCCCTATGCTCTTTCTATCTTAAATTGTTATAGTTTATTTAAAGAATGGTAGTCTTATCTCTTCTCCATTAATTTTAAATGCTTTTTAAGTGTCAATGAACATGTACTATTTGGGGATAGCAAACTCTTTTATTTGACTGGGAAATAGAGTGGTGGGAAGGAGTGATGAGCATGACTGGAGAGGAAGTTTAGGGTTGGATTATGAAGTACCTTGATACACCATGCCGGTGGCATTGGATTTTGTTTTGCAAGTGAAATGGAGGCCATTTGTATCACTCTAGCCAGGCAGAGAAGAGTCTTATAGGAGGGATGATGGTGATAAATGTGGAGACAGAGAGATCAATAAGTTATGTTATTATGACAGTCTAGGCCAGTGTTTCTCATTGTAAGAAGAAATGTGTTTGATGTTGTGACTTGGAAAAAACAGTGTTTACTCTGTGTGGTGCAGTCAGTATTTCTCTGTCCCATTCTATTCTAATTTCATTGAAAAATACTAGCCTGGACAACCTAAATTAATTTCAAAACCCGCTAATAGCACACAATTTGCAACTTGAAATCACTTGAATGGATGATAATGAAGGACTAAAGAAAGGTAACGGCGTTGGATGAAGAGAAGATGCAACTGGGAATAATTAAGAAATGGAAGCAGGATAATGCAGTGATTTATTGGGGTTAGTCCCATGGAAGAGCCAAGGATGACTGAAGTTTTCTTCTTGGAGAATGGGCAGATGATGATGCTTCAAATTGAGCTATTGATAGACTAAAAAAGGGCAGACTTGGGGTAAAAAATTAAGTTCAGCCTTGTGATTTCTGTGAGAAAATTATAGTTAAGGAAAGATGTAAGGATCGGAG
>NW_011889015.1:2363080-2368510 GCF_000151845.1 Pteropus vampyrus
TTTTTTTTTAATTAAAATTTTAGTAATCTTTTTATACTCCTGGGAACATATGTGATTTTTGTATCCTTTTAGTTTTATTTTTCTTTCTACATAAAACCCCTATGAAGTGTGTCATTTCCCTATTGATATCCTTATTCTATTTCTTTTTAAAATTTTGTTGCTTTTGGACTTACATGAACTTCACAATATACTGTTTGCCTGCAGTACTAATAAATAGCCGCACAGTATTCTGTATGCTATATTGTAATCAATGCCCTAATGCCACTAGTAATTCACATATTTAAGCCCTGCCAGTTGACCAAATCAAATGGTGGTTTGCTCGTTTATCGTTATAAATGCTTTATAGTTTAAGAAACCTAAATGCCTTTAGCCAATTTCTTCCTTCAACCTATGAAGCTTCCTTGCAGGCTTCATAGTCAATGGAAAAACAGGCATTTTAATTAATAACTTTTAATCTCAATCTCTCACTTTTGCTCTCTGCTTTCCTCCCCCTATGCTCTTTCTATCTTAAATTGTTATAGTTTATTTAAAGAATGGTAGTCTTATCTCTTCTCCATTAATTTTAAATGCTTTTTAAGTGTCAATGAACATGTACTATTTGGGGATAGCAAACTCTTTTATTTGACTGGGAAATAGAGTGGTGGGAAGGAGTGATGAGCATGACTGGAGAGGAAGTTTAGGGTTGGATTATGAAGTACCTTGATACACCATGCCGGTGGCATTGGATTTTGTTTTGCAAGTGAAATGGAGGCCATTTGTATCACTCTAGCCAGGCAGAGAAGAGTCTTATAGGAGGGATGATGGTGATAAATGTGGAGACAGAGAGATCAATAAGTTATGTTATTATGACAGTCTAGGCCAGTGTTTCTCATTGTAAGAAGAAATGTGTTTGATGTTGTGACTTGGAAAAAACAGTGTTTACTCTTTGTGGTGCAGTCAGTATTTCTCTGTCCCATTCTATTCTAATTTCATTGAAAAATACTAGCCTGGACAACCTAAATTAATTTCAAAACCCGCTAATAGCACACAATTTGCAACTTGAAATCACTTGAATGGATGATAATGAAGGACTAAAGAAAGGTAACGGCGTTGGATGAAGAGAAGATGCAACTGGGAATAATTAAGAAATGGAAGCAGGATAATGCAGTGATTTATTGGGGTTAGTCCCATGGAAGAGCCAAGGATGACTGAAGTTTTCTTCTTGGAGAATGGGCAGATGATGATGCTTCAAATTGAGCTATTGATAGACTAAAAAAGGGCAGACTTGGGGTAAAAAATTAAGTTCAGCCTTGTGATTTCTGTGAGAAAATTATAGTTAAGGAAAGATGTAAGGATCGGAGTTGTAGTTTGGGAATCAGCATGTGGGTGATAGTTAAGCAATAAGAGACTGAAATAATTGAGAGTTTGCATATCATGAGAAAACACTGAGAAGTGAATTATGGATGAAATCAGCATTGAAATGGAAGGCTAAGGAAGAGGATGCAATGAGAGAGATTGAGAATTACTAAAAGAGTAAGTAGGGAGTGAAGAGATAATATAGCTTCAAGAAAAAGAGCAGTCAGCTGTACCACATGTTGCAGATGTTGTGGATAAAATCTCCTGAATTCATCAACTAGAAGGCCATGGGCAACCATTGTCAGTAGTTGTCAGACAAATAGTAGGGTCGGAAGAACGATTGCAGTGGATTGAGGGAAAAATGATAAGTTATAATGTATTATAGATAAATCTTAATCAAAGGTCAAGTTTAAATTGAATGGAATGGAGATGGTAGTATGTAAGCTGGGCATCATTGAGCCAAGCATATCTTATTCAACATTGTGTCTAAAATACAGAGGACATAAGTGTGTTCACTGTACCAAAAATGCCATAGAGATACAGCAAACTTAAAGGCATATTAGGAAATGTATAGTACAGATACATGTGGACTATTATTTGAAATTAGGAAGCTATCAAGAACCAAAATAGTTTTAAGACCTTTCACTCTTCCCACTTCTCTCAAAGGACAATGGTTTTCTTTGTGTCTGTCTGTTTTGTTCTCTTTCTGTCATTCTCTTTCACTTTCCATAATCTAAATCCTAAAGGAGCTAGCTGGATTGGCTTGGTAAAATGGCATCATCTCCCTTAGGCCAGGCTTTCAAGCCAAGTTGCCTCCCTAGCCTTGGCTCAGAATTATGGGTGGCTTAGTTCAGTAGGTAGCCAGAATTTATACAAAAACCAAGACAACATATTTCACTTGCTCAATAAAGTATATCTTTACATAGGTTGCCACAAAGCACCTGATTCAATTTGGACAATTCTGAAACATTTCACTTGACACACTCTCTAGTTCTTAACAGGGCACTTACTATTTGATCTCCTGAGAAAATAACTGGACTATGTGCTGCATATCCCATTTTTTCCCCTACAGTAATGTTTCACCATTGAGTGTCACATATACATGTGGGTGGGGTGGGTGGGTGTACGTTTGCGTGAACACTTGTGTGGTAAGCATTAACAAAGTCAACAGGTAACTTTGGGTCAGTTCTTAGGACTTTAAACTTGATACAAATGCAATTATCACTCGGTGGTTAAACAGTGGATTATGTAAGGACCTGCTTATGTCATCTGTTTCATTTTCCTGTATTGTGCTATTTCAGGAGAACTTATGTGTGGTGAGGAAAAAGCTGGCACACATTAATCTTTGAGACTCTGCTTACATCCCTGGTTATCTATTTTGAAGTAATTATCATTTCTCTAAAGCTTCTGTCTTGAAGTCATTTTTATGAAGTAAAATTAATTCATCACCTATTCTACTCTGAATATTATCATGGAAGTTTAAAAATTCATTCTTAGGAAATTTTTATTGCCCAAGTAAGTTTATTTGAGGAAATGAATTATAGTGTAAAATGTAATTATTTCTTTCTAAAGGCCTTAATAATTGCTGTCCTTTAATGTGATATTTTCACTTCTATTGCTTAGCTAAACTTAGCACACTTGCATTCTTATGCGAAGTACCAGCATAGATAAGAATATGTTATAGTTGGACAAATACAGCAGCCAATGATAAGGAAAAAAAAATGTAGCACTAATTATAACAGAATAATAATTATAAGGCAGGCATGACAGAGGAGTAGTGGCAAAAACTGAAGTAATTTCTTAGAGTGTCAATGACCAGAAAATAAATAAACGACTGAATTAGGAGTAGAGTGAAGACCAAAACCTAAGGAACATAAAGTCGAAGTTGGTATGTTTTTTCATAGTGGGCTTCATATTACTGCTGCTCTGGGAAATGTTTGCAAAGCCAAAGACACAAGGGTGCTTCCTGCAACTCAGGCAATGCTTTATGTGGGGCTAAAAAAGGTTAAAATTAAAAAGGAAGGATGGGGCAAATCAGGGCATGGTGAAGAATAATCAGATATTTGGTAATGCAAACTCATTATTAAATGCAACTGCAAAATAACTGTCTTTTGCTGTTGATTACTTTGGGTTATATTTTAGGTATCAAATACCATTTCTAAGCTGTTGTAAATGCTTTCTGAATTTTTTTGAACGTTTCAACTTTTTGAATGTTTTCTGTTTCCGTTTTGTGCTTTAGCTATGAAGATGGCCAAGTGGGAGATGCAAATATTAACACACAGGAAGGAGGCATTCACAAAGAGATCCTTCGAGTAATTGGTAATCAGACTGCTACTGGTTAAAGGACCACCATTTAATTAACATGATTTGAAAGCCTTCCTCGGGTTCAAAGCTGGATTTTGAACTGAAGAAGATGATAAAATAATTTATTGTTATTATAAACAAAATTAACCCTTTGAATACTGATTTTTTTCTTAGTATTTCTAAGTATCTCATTAAATACCTAAAATGGTATAAAATTTATCAATTGTAGGGTTATGGAATCTAGTAATAAAATTACAGCAGCACTTAAACTGAAGTTTGGGTTGCTCACATAATAAACAGATTGAAAAAACAGTTTTGTGCTGATATTTTTATATTAAACTCTTTAATTGGAAATTTGGTATTATATACCGACACTTTAGGTTACCAAAATAGAATTGAGAACATTTTATAATGACGTCAAAATCTATAAGATACTTTGCAATAAGTATAATGTTTGCACATTCTGATGTGCTATTATAATTAAGTGGTATGAACATTGCAAATGTTTTGAGGAGGGATATTTCCTATTCTCCTGTTATTTTTCCTTACACAAAAAACAATTAGGTCTTAGATGCAGTGCTTTCCCCAAAAATTTATAATATACATATCTATAGATTCATGCATCAAAATGATTGTGCATATATGTGTGTATATCCACATATGTGTTTTGACAGCAGAGATGGCACAGCTCCACAATTCTATTCTCATTCAATGAAAAGAAAATAATATTTAGTAAGCAGTAAATCTGGACATAAACCAAGATATGAGTCAAATTTACCATTATTCATTCACTGAAATATTTGTGAACAATTTTCCTATTTTAAGAATTTGCCCTTCAGTTAAAATTCAACTCTTTGATAATGTTACTAAGTCATAATTTGGGGACCATTGATGCCCCTGGTGGACTAAATCTATATTTAAATGATCATATGTTTAAAGGAAAGGCCTCAGAATTTAAACAAACAATATATATTTTTTTATTTTCTACAGTGGAACATTTAAAAACTTTATTTTTACCATACCAGCATTTTTATATTTTTTCATCTAATACCTCTGCTTATTTTTTTTCATATTGAGAAAGAAGACAAACTTTGAAGTTTCTTTTATATTAAAAGAACACAAACAAGTTTAGAGAGAACAGTAACACCAGCTCTCATCATTCTCCTTTCAAGAGTCAATGTGCTCATCAACATCGTTTCTATTTCTTTGTGTCCTAAAGTTCTTCTTAGTCATCACAAGTTTTAACTGACAGTGTTTAAGTTTCTTATGCGGTGTCTTTGGTGTAAGGCCATTCATGAGAGCAGTTTAATTAGCGAGTCTGTCACTCTATTCAAACTCTGAATCAAGGCTCCTATCTGATTCTAATTTATTTAGAAAGGAAAAAATAAAAATGTATAGACATTTGCAAGTATAATGTTAAACTTCTCTGTTATTTCCTTTAGCATAAAAGATGAGGGGGGAAAGTCATATGCATTGTTAAAGGTTGCTGTTTCAGAAGTATTTACTAATCATTTGTTTTCATATGTTGTAAATAATCGATTTCTGAAAAAAGAGACTTGAAATGTTTGCGATATTCACCATTGTGATAGGATCCACTTAAAACATTGATCTGTTTGACTTATGCCTCTGAACTCAAGGTGAGACTGAGGGATGCTATTGTCATTATAGGGCTGAGATACAGTGTTTTGTTTAGTGTTCTGTGACCCGGTATTGAAGACTTTATGTGGGACATGAGGACTACTTGCTTAAGTCCCCAAATCCCTTTGAATGTGTTTTAAAAAACATTTTTAA
>NW_011889015.1:2368560-2372340 GCF_000151845.1 Pteropus vampyrus
AGTGTTTAAGTTTCTTATGCGGTGTCTTTGGTGTAAGGCCATTCATGAGAGCAGTTTAATTAGCGAGTCTGTCACTCTATTCAAACTCTGAATCAAGGCTCCTATCTGATTCTAATTTATTTAGAAAGGAAAAAATAAAAATGTATAGACATTTGCAAGTATAATGTTAAACTTCTCTGTTATTTCCTTTAGCATAAAAGATGAGGGGGGAAAGTCATATGCATTGTTAAAGGTTGCTGTTTCAGAAGTATTTACTAATCATTTGTTTTCATATGTTGTAAATAATCGATTTCTGCAAAAAGAGACTTGAAATGTTTGCGATATTCACCATTGTGATAGGATCCACTTAAAACATTGATCTGTTTGACTTATGCCTCTGAACTCAAAGTGAGACTGAGGGATGCTATTGTCATTATAGGGCTGAGATACAGTGTTTTGTTTAGTGTTCTGTGACCCGGTATTGAAGACTTTATGTGGGACATGAGGACTACTTGCTTAAGTCCCCAAATCCCTTTGAATGTGTTTTAAAAAACATTTTTAAAGAACAAAATTATTTTTTCAAATTCATGTTGTGGGACATTCTATATATGACATAAATATGAATATGTAACAGCAAGATTTAGAAATCGATGTCTGTTTGGCCACTAGCTGTTTGGCCACTAGGGCCACGGGGCACCTCCAAAACTCTCCACAGTGCCTCCAGGTATAATTTTAAAACCACTGACCTAATCCATCTAGGCTTCACTGGACAGTTGAGTGATCTATAAAGAGTATAGTATTAGAATCTGAACTGGAAGGGTAACCTCAAGGACTCAGAGGAGACTCTTTAGAGGAGGAAAAACTGGCATATAAACTTCTATTGCCAATTTAGGAATAGAAGTGGATTCACCTATCAGCAAGAAAAGTAGGTGATAGTTTTAATGCCTACTAAATATTACAGATAATAGATATCTTTTATGATAATAAAATAAGATGTCTTCCATTGGTAATTAATGGAATGCTCTTGCAATGCAGAATGACTGATCTTGTTTCGAAAAATTTTCAGAGCATTCGTAAGCAAATATTCTGAGAGCCAATCTTTTGATTGAACTTTTGATATTATCATACTATAGTATACTGATGCTTATCTTTATTTCGAAAGAATCTAATTTTAGTACACCATTAGTAAATGAATACCATGCTTCCAAAATCCAAAAAGGTCCTTAAAATTCAGAAGTTTAAACATTGTCATGCCTTGATTCAGTCACCCCATTAAGACATTATCTATTGACTTATTTGATGTTTCCAAACATGTGATATTATATTTTCGTAATCATTTGAAGTCTGTTCACTGATGCTTTGTAGTAGTTATATTAATTGTGTAGCCTATACTACTTAATATTAACCCACTGAATAAGGAGATCATTCATTCTCATTCTTGAACTAGGGAAAGAATAATCTTAATTTATTAGTTCTACTTTTTCTGGCATTACTGATTTTGTAAACATTTCACTATGAGAAATTTGTCCTCTTTCATTGTCCACTGTATTAAAAAAAGAGAGAAGAAAATAATTGACCACATGAGAAGAGAAAAAAGGGATAATATACTTATAAGCTAGTGTTATAGAATACATCACAGTAAGGTACTTTTGTGGTGCCTTAGATTACTTTATGTTGAAATGATTTTTTATTTTGTTGCTCAGCAAATATCAGTCAAATGTTGGATTCGAAGGTGGTTTTTGAATTTAAAATTTAACTATGAGCATAAAATTTACATATAAGGTAGTAAGCTCTTACTGTCAAATACTATGTGATATAAGAAACCAGCCCAAGCTATTGCTAATGCTCTGAATATTTCTCATTGAAAAATTTAAGAGTTTAGAAAAGAAATCCTGTTATTCTCCCCTTCACTAAAAGAAAGGAAGCCTTTAATATGCAAGCCTATAAATCTTTAATATCATTGAAAATATTTTAGCAGTACTTTATACCATAATACCATAACTTGCCTTAGGGCATGGGTTTTCAGAAAGTTTTAAGGAAAAATTTATCATCCTTGTTAAAGTCTAGATGACTTCATCAGATAGTAATTTAATATGTCTGAAAGGCCACTCAACCTTAGACCATCTCCCGACTAAATATATGGTGGCACTTGAAGCACATTTTAAAAATATGGTGTTATTCTATTGTCTTGCTGAATTCATTATAATACTACCTCAAGACAAATGACAGATTGTATGTTAGGTAAATTGGGTTTCCAGTATAAGGAACAAAATTTTACAAATAGAAGTCATCAAATATTTCAATGGTCAAGACTGTGCTGGACATAGATATTGTCAGTTACCTCTGACAATACAGTAATATGGATATTTCAATCACTGGTGATAAATGACACAGTTAACACCCAGTGAGTTTTGTGAAAGGGTTTCACATTGCAAAATTGAAAACAATTAGTTCCCTTTAAGATTGGTTTGCTACATAGGCCAATTTTATGTCCATTCACCTAAAGCCACAAACAATTGTCCACCCTAAACAGTCATAAAGGATTAAAATATCCAACTACTATGCTAGAATGGCAGACTAAAATTTCAAGTATTTTGGCATCAAATGCCTGCTAAATTTTTGTCAGATTATATATAAATTTGATGTATATTATTACCCAGTAAGTTTTTCTTGGGGATTTTGTATACACTATGATATATTAGGATAAGTTTTTGTAGGTCAAAAGAATTTCAAGTAGTTTTTAGACAAAACATATCCATGAGTGTGAAAAAGCTGTGTTGAAGAATAGATTGCATTACACATTTACCTGCAAGTCAGTAAAAAATAGTGCTTATTTACATAGTCAACATAATTTAATGTTCTAAAAATAATTTCTTCAATTTGCCCAATATTTAATGTATCATTTGAGATTTTAAAATATGCAGCCACTCCTTTATGTAAACATTAAGATATGCCTATGTTTCTTTAACTATACAGCCTTCTTTACAATAAATTTTTTGACTTTTGTGCACAAAATAGTATTGCAACCTGCTATTTAGCCTTTGGTGCCTTAGAGTTATTATAAATATTTAACAATATGTACATAATGTAAATACTGCCAAGAGATCACTAAGGCCAAATATTTTCACTATTCACTTTTTATTGCACTTGCTTTCTATTGCTACTTAAGCCTCTTTTATCCAGCTTTGTAATAGTTCTAAAATTGTAGCCAATGTAAATGTTTACTTTCAATAAATCTGAATTTGTTCAACAAGTACGGTATATGTGGGCACTATTTTGAACACTCGGTTAGGCCTTAGATACTCCACATGATGAATCTTGCTTCTGGGGAGTAGATATTTGAAGTTCTCAACAAACTAAAAATGATGTTGTCCTTTCTACTTCTAAGATACTTTTAAAATAAAAAGGAATAAAAGAAAAAGCTCTTCAAGACATTATTCCCCAGATAGTTGTGATAGATTTCATTGGTCACGTGAGCACCACTTTAATTTGAAATTCTGTCAAGAAATATAGGATCAAAACAATAGATTTTTGTACATTTTATATGTATGCTCCATTTAGGAACACCTAGGCATTATATTAAAAGGAGCATTTCAAATCAACTGCCCTGACTTTTCTAAGCATTTCTGACTTGATTAGTAATTAGAAAATGATTTTTAAAGCACTACTTTTTATACAAATATATCTCATTAACTGAATAAGACATTAGTCCAAAAAATAAATAAGGTTTTCTAAACATGTTAACAGTAAATATTTATGAGGAGCTAGTTTATATTCTCCATAATAAATAAAATAATTTTT
>NW_011889015.1:2372390-2375799 GCF_000151845.1 Pteropus vampyrus
TTCAAGTATTTTGGCATCAAATGCCTGCTAAATTTTTGTCAGATTATATATAAATTTGATGTATATTATTACCCAGTAAGTTTTTCTTGGGGATTTTGTATACACTATGATATATTAGGATAAGTTTTTGTAGGTCAAAAGAATTTCAAGTAGTTTTTAGACAAAACATATCCATGAGTGTGAAAAAGCTGTGTTGAAGAATAGATTGCATTACACATTTACCTGCAAGTCAGTAAAAAATAGTGCTTATTTACATAGTCAACATAATTTAATGTTCTAAAAATAATTTCTTCAATTTGCCCAATATTTAATGTATCATTTGAGATTTTAAAATATGCAGCCACTCCTTTATGTAAACATTAAGATATGCCTATGTTTCTTTAACTATACAGCCTTCTTTACAATAAATTTTTTGACTTTTGTGCACAAAATAGTATTGCAACCTGCTATTTAGCCTTTGGTGCCTTAGAGTTATTATAAATATTTAACAATATGTACATAATGTAAATACTGCCAAGAGATCACTAAGGCCAAATATTTTCACTATTCACTTTTTATTGCACTTGCTTTCTATTGCTACTTAAGCCTCTTTTATCCAGCTTTGTAATAGTTCTAAAATTGTAGCCAATGTAAATGTTTACTTTCAATAAATCTGAATTTGTTCAACAAGTACGGTATATGTGGGCACTATTTTGAACACTCGGTTAGGCCTTAGATACTCCACATGATGAATCTTGCTTCTGGGGAGTAGATATTTGAAGTTCTCAACAAACTAAAAATGATGTTGTCCTTTCTACTTCTAAGATACTTTTAAAATAAAAAGGAATAAAAGAAAAAGCTCTTCAAGACATTATTCCCCAGATAGTTGTGATAGATTTCATTGGTCACGTGAGCACCACTTTAATTTGAAATTCTGTCAAGAAATATAGGATCAAAACAATAGATTTTTGTACATTTTATATGTATGCTCCATTTAGGAACACCTAGGCATTATATTAAAAGGAGCATTTCAAATCAACTGCCCTGACTTTTCTAAGCATTTCTGACTTGATTAGTAATTAGAAAATGATTTTTAAAGCACTACTTTTTATACAAATATATCTCATTAACTGAATAAGACATTAGTCCAAAAAATAAATAAGGTTTTCTAAACATGTTAACAGTAAATATTTATGAGGAGCTAGTTTATATTCTCCATAATAAATAAAATAATTTTTTACTCATGTTGAGAAACCATAGGTTTATTTTAGCCTTGATTTCATTTTCTCAAGAATATACTTGTTAAGAGTCTAGTATGCATCTTGACAGTCAGTATAAGGAAAAGAGAGGATTAGATTTTATGTTTGGCCTTAAGGAGCTTTCAGTCTGTGTGGGAAAGAAACATGTTTGGAAATAATTCATGAATAACACAAAGCCAACGATGCTAGATGGAAAAAAAACAAAAATGCAAGCAACACGGAGGGAAGGATCATCTACATCATAGCAGTGGGGGGATGGGGGGAAGGGGGCATACCATGGGGGATCATTAATACCCACTGGACATTCCCAAACCCAAGGACAAGGTCTTAGATGAAAGGCAATTTGGCATATGAAGGAAAGTAGGCTTACAGATGTAAAGATTTTGGGTGAATGTGTGAAATTCATAACAACTTTTGTATTCATTGAAATAAAATCCACAATCCAAATGACATTTTGAATCCTTAAATTCATGCGAATGAGTAGTGTATTACTAATTGCTATTTACTTATTCACTACTTTTCATAATCTCACAATGATTTGCTTATACATCTGCTTTTGCTTTGTTGTAGATAATATATATATTAGACAGCACTCTTGAATTTTTAGTTTTTGATTCCTCAACCAAATTTTGGGGATATCTTTGACTTTATGGCTCAATCTTACTGACTTCTGGAGCTGTCATTCTGACATTTACCCACATTCCTCTTCATAGGAATGGACTAGCAAGAATGTAGTTCCATATCCTAGGTTAACTTAAGAGTTAAGTAGGTTGCTTTTTTTTGGAAAGCCAATTTTGAGAATCCCTGAGAATTTATTTGCTGAGTATTTATTTGGCCTCTATTTCTGTTCCCAAATTCTAGGTCTCTCTCTTCAATTATTTTAAATAGTAGTGACTTGTAACTTATGTCTAAGAAGGCTGAGAATTTCAAAGATATCAAATATATACATAGTTTTAAAATCATGTATTCTTGAATTTCCGGTAAGAGAAATTTTTGATTAATAGGATTTGTTTAATGTAGCACTTTATAATTTAGAAATCATTTTATGTAGATTGTCTCATTTTCTCTTCAAAACAGTTCTACGAAATGTGTTAAGTATCCTTGTCTCTTATCAACGTGATGGTAAGTAGTTTGCCAAAAAGATCACTAGGCTCCAAACCTAGGATCAGGGTTTCTGAGACTCACCTCTGTCTCTTTCTAATAAGTTGTTTGTTATTGCTGAGATCCCAGGTTGGCAAAACATACAGCAAATGTTAAGAATTACAGCAGACTAGTGGGAAGAGTCAATGAAGAATTAGGTCTGGTTGCCTTGAAGAGCTCCATCAGAGAATTGTTTAAATACCATTGAATAGGCTAGGCATGATTTCATTCTAGGGAGCCTGGAAGGAAAGAAGTCTACCATTAATGTAACTGGCAGTGGAAAATTACTGTCAGCCCTTGGGCGAGTGACGTCATGAAAGTAGAGTGTTGGGCACATGTCAACAGCTGTATTCAGAAGGATTTCTGAGAGGAAGAAAGCAAGAAATAATAAAAATTGGCTTTCATAATTCTGACAGGCACAAAGGCCTGGAGAAGAGGAACCGAGAGAGAAAAAGAATGACTAGAAGAGTCAAGATTTAGGAAAAAAGTAGTAAATTAGGAAACGAGACCCAATTTGTATGTTAGGGATAACAATACATTGAAAATAGTTTTACCCTGAACTTTTTATTGGAGATTAATTAATATTCTTCTATTCCTTTTAGTATTCAGGAGACCGAAAGGACTAACTGGAGACAATGGCCTCACAATGCTGTCTCCAGCAAGAAGCCAATAAGCACATATTCAGCCACACGAAGGGCAGATGCGGAGGAGGGATATTCTGCACCACAAAGAGGTGTGTTTGCAAACACACCTCACCCTCTACCTGTAAAACCAGGCTTACTAAATACTGAGATGTGTAAGAGAATGGTTACAATAGTTTTTAAGTCTGTTTTTGTGTAACTTAAAATTTCCCAGATCCGTCCAATTTGTGTGTGTGTGTGTGTGTGTTTGTACACATGTACACTGCACTGTAGCCTGGGGAACACTTAAGACCCGCCACCTAGCATGGTGGCTCCTTACTCTGTACAGTCCTAGGGAGACACTGTCTGTTCACCATGAATGTCTCCAACTCCCACCTGTAGTCTGGTGAC
>NW_011889015.1:2376919-2379291 GCF_000151845.1 Pteropus vampyrus
TCCATCTGTTTTCACTTTTTTCAAAAGCTGCCTGTGTACTCCCAGCCTGGACCAGATGGTTCTTCTAAATCTTCACTGTGTATCTGACCATAGCTCATCGATCTCACTTAACACACAGTGAAAAGGACCATTGATTTGCTTGATCTCCCCCGTCACCCCTCCAAGCCACAAGGCACAGATTATTTCCAGTACCTAATAAATGTTTAGAACTTAGTAGGCACACAAAAAAATAAATTATAAATGGCAATCTTATGAAGATGGTCTTCAAATGAAGTGACATTAAAGCCAAAAATCTTTAGAATACATCTTATAATTGTCACATAATATAGTCGTAAATCTAAACAATTACCCAACAAGCGGAATATAACAAACCAAAGCTGCCATCATCATCATCATCATCATCATCACCATCATCATCATCATCATCATCATCTCCAGCTTCATTACCTACAGGAAATGTAGAAATCCTTAGATGTTGGTAACATCTACTGTCTGTCACCCTTGAAGTACATATTTTCATCTTCCCATTATTCATCTTAACTTTAAATCAAGCAGTACCTGGATTGGAAGGTCGTTTGGAGGGCCTAGAATGAAACATAAAACTGGATACTTAAAAATTTATAATTTTTTTGTCAGTAATTTGCATAATCAAAAGATCATTGCTTTGCTAAATAATTACCTTAAATAATGAGCTTCCTTAGCATATTTAAGAGTTCATTTACAGGTCATTAACTACTTGACATATAAAGCAGAAGATACTTTAAAGTACTAATATTCTTTACCAATAAAATATATCAGCGGTGGAATTAAGTACATCTATAATTATAAGTCAGTGGGGAAATAAATTTCCTTCCAAAGGAATTGCATTCCTCTAACATGGTATAAATTGTAATGAACCTGAATTTTATAACACATGTTACCCTAACATCTAACTTAATTTTTGCAGCTGTGTAATTGGGGACATATCTATTCTTTATGCATTTCCTGGATAACTTCTGGGATACATAAACCTTAATAGTAGTAGGCTTACAGCATAGTTAATTTTCTAGTTCTAATATACAGCAGCCGTGGAGCAGTATCAGTCTCTGCAATTTATTAGTTGGTAACTTTTTCCTTGAGTTTCAGCCTATTGCAAATTTATCTATAATTCAAGGCCAAGCTCATGTACCTTCAAGTACATGAATATGTTCTGGAGCACCCAGCCATAAACAATGTCTTTCTGCTCCAAATTCCTGCAGTACTTTATAATTCTCTTTCAGCACTGACTTATAGTTATCACTTTTTCTGGGGCTCTTTTGTGTAAAAAAAAATTGCATTACTGAACATTACTCTCTACCTACCACCACCAATAATCTCTCTTGGCTAAAGTTATGCTTAATTTCATTAATTTAATCTATTAAATATTCACCATTATTTAAAACCTTGTCTTTAAACAGCATTTTAAATTTCTGTTAGTATGATTGAAGAAAGTGACAAAGTGAGTCCGACTGCTTAAAACTGGAGGTGACCACAGTCTCTCACCACCTCTTTCATACCTACTCTCCTTCTGCTACCCAACCAGGATGATTCGGGGAAGTAACAGGGCAAAGTTACCATTTATCTACATAATATAGCAATTTAATGAATAATAGATTCACCTCTTTCTTTCCATCCTCTTTATGGGAGTTTTCTTAATTCGTTGAGAGTAAAAGGGACTGGTCATACATTGGACAAGAGGCAAGATATTAAGCTGCATATAGACATTCAAAAAGCATCTAACATGCATGATTCACTTTTTAATATACAGACATTTTTTCAAATGTGTAAGCAAACATTAAATTTCATAAACATATTGACTGATTTGTGATATTGTTTGATTAGCATAAGTTTATAAGGATCAGAAATGCTATTTTAGCTTGCATAATTCTAAGAATGAACATCCGGAAAGAATGCACCAGCACATTTGCCCATCGAGATGGCAGTGTTGATGGCTTACTCACTACCTTAGTTCTACTCAAGCCACCTCCATTCCCAAAGTCGTGAGGTTGAAAACCATTTCTCTTGCCCACCACATTTACTCACTCTTCAAGAACTGTCAAGTCTCCACCCAAAATATCTCTGTTCCTCTAGACTGCTACAATATCTGCCAGCTCTAATATTTTCATTTATCTATTCAAAACACTTTTTTTTTTTTTTTTTTTTTTAGCCCATGGTATGTACCAGTTATCTGTGACAGGCATTCTCTAGATACACACCTTTCACCTTCAAGAAGTGGTTCTTGCCCTGATAGAGACTACAAGCTTTAAGAGAGTACAGGTAGAAGCAGTTACAATCCAAGATGCTGCACAACGTGATTGGTGGTACATAGAAAGAGCCTTAAAAACCCCCTTGAC
>NW_011889015.1:2380816-2390880 GCF_000151845.1 Pteropus vampyrus
GCCTATTGCAAAATCTGGGAGCCTGCTGAAACCAAGAATGAGACAAATTTACTTCTTAGCCCCCTACCTGGAGGCCTTGCATACCCTGACCATGACCCACACTTATTTATTAGGCTAGTTTTTATAAACAATATTTAACTTTCGCTGAAATGCTTAGTAAATCACTTAGTTTTTCTCTAAAGCTCTGATGCTTTTATTTTTCAAGTCGTCAAGCTATTCAGGTCAAAAAATATATGTTTATTTGTCTTCTATTTTTAATTTTGTTTGTCTATAGAAATAAACATTTTCCCCAGCATGACCGCAACTGCGCTTTTACCCACATCTTCCCTCCAGAACCATACTCCAAGCCGTACGTGTTGACATATTTTTAAAAACATCAGTCTGGAAGGTGAGAAGATGAAAGGTTGGCCTATACTGGGTTGTGACATTGTTGATAAGCTGTCATCCTCTTAAGACTCTCGGACAAAAGGCGAGCAACACGAGGACAGTTCAGGAATCCAGGTAACCATGATTTTCCACATAACCACCAAGAGACCTCACAACAACAAAGAGATTAAAGCGAAAGGTTTAAAGGCAGTGACAGGAACTGACATTTAATAAAAGTGGTCAAGGCAAGGAGTTAAATATTAAATTCAAGCTACAAGATATCAACTTCTCTTCACAACAGAATTATCCAGTGTGTTCAATTTGCCAAAGAAGACCTGTAATTCATGCATTAGTCCTTCATTTTCTCAGGAAGTGCAGAATGGAGTCCTGGGCACAGAGTAAGCACTGGACACTCTGATTAATTAGACTGTTTTTTTATTTTTTTTCTGGGATTCATCAACCCAACCTTATCTCCCACCATCTCCCCTTCCCAACACCCTGAATTCAGCCATTCTTTTTTCCTCTCAACCCTTCAAATTACCACGAGCCTGTCGACTCTCATGAGGCCCCCAAGTGTCTCCCCTTGCTTAGAAGGTCTTCTTTTATCTTCCATGTACTAATCTCCAATCCATAGCTGCAGGCTCGAGCTAAGCTCCATGAACTCTTTCCAGACTGTAATGTATTGTCTCAGAGTGCTTCACGAGGCTTTTGGCTTCCAGTGCTCCGCTGTGTCTCAGGGGGAGCTGAAGCTACTGCATTGCTCGTGCTCTTGCGATATCTGGCTTCCAGGTGGACTTGGACAATGAGGAGCACCAACAGGAGATTGGAGAGGAGGAAAAGGGAGAAAACAGGATATTTCTCCCTCCCTCTGTTCCTCTGGTGGCATCTCCAACAAAAGCTGTTTTTCTTCCATGGCTCCGACCAGCTCCTGTAGGGCAGGCTCACGTGATTCCGGAAGGTGACCTTGACTCTTGGGCTCTTGTAGCACCTCTTCCTTCTTTAGCTTCTCTAGTCCGAGGATGCTAGTGGCTTTCTGATATTTCTGGGCTGCTGCTCATCTCCTTCATCACCCGAATAACCAATGCCCTGTATTATTAAATCTCCTCCGTGGTAAACGGTCCAAGTGTTATCTATTTTAGACCCCGACTAATACTCCTGCTGTATTCCCTGTGCCCAGAACAGAGCCCAGCACCTATTCATTGCTCAATATTTGTTAAGTGAACAAAAGAACTAGTAGAGGGAGACAAACAAGTGTACAGATGATTATAATATATACATTAGATATAAAATGAATATGCACTACAGGGACACGAAAGAAAAAGAAGTTTTGATGCATTTTGAGAGTTTACCTAATCAGTATTTGCAAAGAAAAATTTTCAGGTGAACAGTAGGTAATGTGATTTCCAAGATCAAAAACCTCATGAAAAGAAACCAGGAGATAAGAGAGAGTATTTCTTCATGGGTAAGATATAGGATTATTGTCTGAGAATTGTGGAAATTAAATTAAAAGATAATTAGATGCAGACTACAAAGGGCTTCATGTCCAAACTAGTTTGGATTTATCCTGCAGGATCATTGAAAACTTGCAAGCAAGAAAATTACATAAGCACACAAAAATTTTGTATTCATCATATGCCCATTCCAAAATCAAAGCAAGCATTTTGTGATTATTATTTCATTTCTATCTTTTTTGTTTGTTGTTTATTTTTGTCACAAAAAGTTACTGTTGCTGAAATATTTCGTCTAGTTAAGAACGATTTTCAATGCCAGTGGGTGCTTCAGTTTGAAGATGCCTTCGTGAACAGCGATTAGTTAAGAACCTCAAGATCTTTGCTGCTCCGTTACAATAAACATCAACCACCTTTTGTTTTGTTTTTAACCACTGATGCTTCATCTTATAATGTCAGAGGTGTGCTGCTTCACTGGCTGCCAGATGGCTGCCATGTGCCAAATGCCCCAAACACCACAAAAATGTCATGTACAGACTAGAATTACGTAGAAATTGGAAAAGAAGACAGCAGGGTATTAGGAAGCTGTGTTTTTACAATCATGTTAATCTGGAGCCTTTGTTAAGTATACTAATGTATACTTCCAGCCTAAATGGCTGGAAGCAATACCTGAGCCATTACCTGTGCATGTAGAAAAGTAAAAGCAAATAATGATGACTTGGATCTGCAAAGCACAGAGATTCTGTGGGACCACTTGCTTTGAAAGGATGTTTTTACAAAAATTGTATTGCTTTCTTACCCTTGAACTTTAGATATGATTGGCTTAAATTCCTAGGTCAACATCTTATGGATATCCAAAGCCTGATTCAAGAATTCTGTAAATTGCTCGTGTGAACAGGTCATCTTTGCCTCCTGGATCCTGATGTGCTATTTTGGTGTCATACACGCATATACTCAGACACAGAGTGCAGCCAGTCCCTCATTTTCCACCCACATATTGGGGTAGGTATGGTATTGCGACATAGATACAACTATGTCAACATTAGCAGGTTCTTAAGTATTTTCAGCTACTCTGCCATTGGGGTTTCCTTACTGGCTCTTCACTAGCTACCTATGCCACTATACTTCATACTTAATAAGGAATTTAAATGACAAAATGTTCACCATCTTAAATGGTTACCTGTTTATTCTAGCTTACTTACCAAGTCTCATGTTAACTCCAACAGGGAAGAAACTTTTTAAAGAATTTAAGCCAGCATAAGGGATCAATATAAGTAATCTTATCATTGAGGATATTGCTATGATTTAAGCATCTGTAAGTCCTGGTTCCCTTGAGAATCTGATGAATACACTTTGGACTATCATTGCATTAGTGCCAGATGGAGGTAGAAGTCCAGGTTCCCCACTCAGCCTCTGTAGACACCTGAGCAACAAGTGCATCCCTATTTACGGTTGGGCGAAGGTGGGAGTTTCGGCCCCCACTTGTGATGCAGAATGGGGCAAATTCCCCAAATAGGGTTGGGGCAGGGGAGCTCAGGTCCTACACTGAGAGAGAAAAGGTTCTTGGCTGAGCGCAAGAAAGAATTCAAATACCCACTGAAGTTAGAGTCAAAAGTGTGGCTTCCTCTCAGAGGCAGAGTTACAAGAGAGCCTAATAGAGATACAGAGAGACAGAGATAATAGAGAGAGACAGGGACAGTGAGAGAGACAGAGTAAAGACACTGACAGGGACCCTGAGGGTTTGGGGAATTCAGTTTCTATATCATTCTTTAGTTTCTGTTAATTGTAATTTAAAAACTTTGTTTACTCATTCTCCTTTGATGGTATGGGCATACAATATGAAAGGTAACTATGTAGTGTGAAAAGCCTGCTGGCAATTCCCAGCCTTGATCCATAGGTTCCCTATGGTTTTAGCCATAGAGAATAAATTACTTTCTTTTGTGTAGGGCATGACTTAAAGACAGTGCTTTCTTATTCTCTCTTCATGGTATGAGTAAATGGTTCGTTAGTAATCCCAGGAGAAATCTTCTTTTGTTCTGCAGATTTCCTCATGGTCTGGCAGTAGAGCTGATCAGCACATTGCAGTCTCTGAATATAGCTTGATTTAACTTTTAGTTCTCTTGCCTCCTCCCTACATTACCTCCACTTGGTGCAACTAAAAACTCTGGACATTCTATATAAAACAAACTTCAAAAGTCTGTGAAACATGGACAGAAAACAAACTGGCTAGAGACCTGGGGACCCAAGGAGCAAAACAATGGTTAGTTCTCCAGCATTTTTTTCCCCTATGTTCCAGACTTGGAACTGAAGAAGCCAGCAACCCAGAAATGTCAACAATCACAAAGTTCAAGAAAAGATGGTCTCTGTAGCCAAATTAATGTAGGGAGGAGGCAAGAAAATTAAAAATGTTAATCAAGACACATTCAGAGACTGCAATGTGCTGATGGCCCTGCAACCAGGCCAGGAGGATACCTTCAGAACAAAGGTTTCTGATGGATTACTAACCACTCATTCTCCACACTTGTGAAGGGGAAAACAGGAACCAAGAGTCATTCCCTATGGCTAACACCAAGCGGAACCTATGGATTAAAGGCTGGGAACTGCCAGAAGGTTTTTCACCCTACATAGTCTTACCTTTTCACACTAACATATTCTTCCCCTTTCTCACTTTATGTCCATTTCAAAGGAAATGGGAAATAAAGAATGACGTGTAAACTGAATTCCCTGAACACTCAGGGTCTCTCTCAGTGCCTTGACTCTGTCACTCTCTCACTGTCCATCTTCTCTCTGCCTCTGAGAAGAGACCACGCTCTGTCTGTGGAGTGTCACCCCTTTTCTAATAAACTTTCCTTCTGACTTTAACTTTGGTGTGTGTGTTGAATTCTTTCTACACTGTCCTCCAAAGGACCTTCTTCTTCCCTCGGCACAGGGCTTGGTCTCCCCGCCAACTCAGGGAAATTATCCCCATCCTGCATCAAAAGGACCAGGAAAGGGGCAGCCTAGCAAAGAAGAGAAGTTTCCTTCTTAACAATATCTCTGAGTTTGCCTCATGTTGAGAATGATGAAAAAGGAACCTTTGCATATGTTGTCACCCCCATGCTGAAATCTTATGTGGACGATGAAGGGTGCCTTGACAGGACTTGACATTGATTGAGCCACATTATCAGGTCTCCTGTCATTCAACATACCATCCCAAGCTCAGCACCAGAAATGAGCTCTGCTGGAATATTAGTGAAGCCATGTACTTCAAGCATCTTGATTCAAATTTAGGTAAGTGTTGACAGACAAACAAATGTGTACTATGGTTGCAAATTTCCCTCACAACTCTTGGTCATTTCTGGTCACTCTTGGAGGCCAGGATCATCTCCCAGAGCACTAATGGGCCAGTGTGGTGATGCCATCTTGAGACACCAGGAAGGGATTCTGTAGTAATAGGCACACCACTATAAAATTTTCAGTGCTCTCTGTCACTATTTTTATTTTTATTTTTGCTTGTGTTGCTAAGGCTTCATCAAAGCCACCGACTGAATAAAACAAGAATTCTTCTCTGCTCAAGGCATCAGATTAAGGAGGGAGAATTCATATTACCTAGGGTAACTCAGAAATAGAGTCAGAAAGGAATTCCATATGCCGAAATGAGAAAAAAAAAAAAAAAGGTGTGTTACTATTAAACATGACAATTATAAAGACTTCATAGAAACATGGAAGAGATTTCTGAGGTATATTAAGTGAAAAAAAGCAAGATGAGAAATAGTAGGCTCACTGCATTAGGAAATAAACACAAATTATGGTAGCAGTAGTTTTCAGGTGTTTTTTTCTCCCTTTTTTCTAAACTATATGTAATGTTGCATATTTATAAGATAGTCAATATTATATATTTTTTTTCCATTTAATTAATTAAGAAAGAGGAATAATGTAAGAGCGGGGTTACCTTGGTGTATTTTGTTGTTGGTTCCCTGGAGTTGCAGACATAGTAATTTTGGATTAAAGCTTACATAAGCTAGTTCTACAGCAATAAAAACATTGTTTTATTGAACGTTGCCTCATCATTGCCTGTATTTTTATTGCTACAGAACCTAACGGTGTATTAAAAATAACTCAAACATTATAGCGCTTTATACATTTCGGCATTATTTTATAAGCAATGCCCAGATAGGGGAGAGTCCAAGATAAAAAGAATGTCTGCTACTTCCCAAAGCAGTCCCTTTGCTGTTTTCTCTGAACTATGAGAGGGATGTTCAAAACCAATGAAACCAGAAAGTACCAGCAGAGCAGGTTCGTTTCCTTGGGGTGTGCTTTTCACAGAGGCCCTTTGCCAAGAAACCGGGAGACAGAATTTCTTTAGGGCCAACTAGAGCCTGCAGCCATGCCAAGAATTACTTGGGAAGAAAAGCCAAGAAGCATTCCATTCTCAGGGCAGGTTTGGGTGCAGATCTAAGGGTAGATCTGTGGCTGTTTGTGTAACTCAAGGGCAAACTGAGTTTCATGCTTCACAATAGAAAGAGCAAAGTCCTAGAGTTATTTTCAAAATGGGAGCAGAAACTTATATATGACAAAATGCATGACAAAAAATAAGAACTTGATAAGTTGTGCATGAAAAAGAGAATACAGGCCCCTCCTCCACCCCCCCACCCCGCCCCACACACACAACTTGGGCTGAGTGGTGTTAAAGGTATTTGGCAAAGACAAGAGAAAAGCCTTGTGGAGCCAAAAGAGGGTCAAATAACGTATGAAAAGAAAATAGAATGGGAAGTAGCAGAAATTAGTTCCCTAGTAGATCCTAGTCATGCCCACAAGTCTGTGGATAGAGAACATTGCTCAGTCTCTGAAAAAGAGCTAAATTCAAACTTTTCTAATAGTCTTGTAAAAAGTTTCTTATGTATGTGCTGGAGAATATCTTAAATATAGGACTATATTTTTGTTTTATATTTATCAAGCAAACCCCTTTATTATAAGTCTTGGTTGAAGATTTTAATTAAGTTCTATAGAAATTTGTGAATATTTGTGTGCAAACTAACATGTCACTGAATCTATGCCCAGAGAACTCCAAATGACCCTTAGAGAAGAAAAGGAAGTCGGAAGATTGACATCCCACAAAAAAAAGACTTCACATCTTGGGTCCTGTATTATCACTGAGGCTCACTGATAAGATAAGGAGACTCCCAGACTTGCCCAAGGCCATGTGGCTAGAATGACTGAGCTCAGGAATCAGAGCACACATTCTCTGCCTTCCTGCCCTCCAGTCAGGTTTAATGTATTTATATTCACATTTTCTCAATTGCTTAAATACTCTCTGGAAAGACCACTCAGGTGCCATTGCTCCAGGCACTAACTGAGAGGGGGACAGTCCTCTGGTAGAGATCAGTGAGCACCAATGACAGAACACAGCAAATTCTCAGCTCTGTGTTGTGTCAGCTTCCACTGAGGTCATTTTAACTCTATAGCTGGTCCTTTCTTCTGTTCCCTGATGGGTCATTTACCTGGCAGACCAGTGCCTCCTATTAAAAATAAGCACACAAAATTTTCCAGTAAAACTACCCTATGTATTTTTAATTTAGAAAAATGAAAAGAGTAATGTATATTTTCCAGACTACTATTTCTCTAGGACACATTTACCTAACCTATTTTTTTTTTTCCTGCTTGCCTCACTGTTTTTCCATATTACCCTAATCCCTAAATGCCAGCAGTATTCTGGTATATGTCACTGTTCACCTGACACTTTTCTCTTATGGGGACATTCTAGTTGCACACATTTGCATTATTCCACTGTTGGCGTCTCCAGCAGATTCTGCGAATGTTAGTGTTGGACTTGTCACAGTAACATTCGAATTGTAAAAATAAATATGAAAGACTTGAAACATCAAAAGTAATCATAGAGATTCTTCTATAATCTTCATTCGATTTTAGAAGCATTTCTATTTTAACTGGTTGAAGTGGGTTTTACAAAGAAAGAGGGTAGAAGTAAGAGACAATGCTTGCATTTAAAGCAATTTTTATCTGTACAAGTTCTCTCACTTCTACTTTTCTTTCTTTCTTCTTTTCTTTTTATTCCCCACAAGATATTATTTGTAGTATATTGAAAATGTGTTATTTGCAGTGGATTGAAAAGGAAAAGTTGAAAGAAAAAGTTGGAAAATGATTTCATAAGGTTGACAATTTTTCTTACCCTGAGTTACATGAGTTGAATTTCTAATACAGGGTCATATATTTATCATCCTCTTCGTCATTAGCTCAGAAAAAAGTATGACTACATTTCAGATTTTAAAATGTACTATGGTTGTTCTGAAACAAGTGAAACTTTGGGAAGCACCTTTACCACAAAACATAAAAACTTCTTGAGGCTAAGTATGGGTGTGTGTGTGTGTGTGTGTGTGTGTAGTGGTGGATTCAGCATTCCTGGGTTTAGTTGTTCATAACCTGTAGCCCTGCAGAGACCTCCCCTAGGTTGTTGTATGAGCACCTGTCCTCACACAGCTTTGAGAGTTTGCATGTGGGGAGCACACACAGGAAGCATTAAGAGAATGGTGACGAGAAATGGGCTCGGTATGCAACCCATTTTTGAAAGGAAAGAGAATGGTAGAAGGTTTAGCATTCAGAATCTACGCTGTCTCTCTAGACAGACTCCTAAGTCACTCTAAAGATGGTTATTAAATTTTACATGCCTGGCATGGAGTACATGAAAATGATCACACATTATAACATTACAAAAGCCCTTAAAGATCTTAGTTTTTCACTAAGTTATATAGATTTTTTTATTATATTGTATTTGCTCATAGCAATTCCATGTTGGAATTATAGAAAATTTGTCTGTTCTAGGGAACTAATAAATACAAGGACTACGAAATCTTTCAGTAAGATGTACTGCTAGTTTTTCCTCAATGTGATAATGACTTTCTCTGGTATTTTGCAGATAGTGCAATGGCAGTAAATTCTATCTCTTTGCCTAGTTACTAGTGTTTATGTAATTGAAATGATATTTTCCCCTATATCTAGTGTTCACTCTCTTTACATAATTTGAAAGTAAATGGGCAAACTTGTCTTTCCCCCTTTCCAATACAAATCACCAGGGCCACCCATAGTTTCAAACTGAATTTTGGTTTTGTTCCTTGTAGGCTTTGATTCATGCTTTTTTTAGTTTCCAAGTAGAGAGCTCACTGCCTGAAAGATCAACAGAGAAGCAATATCTCTGCCATCCTCCTTAACTGGTTGGACTTTATCCTTGTGATGCTGTCTCTGTTCTCTCTAAGCCAACAATTCTCAAAGTGCTGTCAGGGGAGTCTTTTAAGTCCTGGAGACCCTTTCAGGGGGTCCATGAGGCCAAACTATTTTCATAATCACACTAAGGTGCCATTTGCCTTTAGTACTCGCATACACTTGAGAGCTTACAGCGGCGTTAGGCAGGGGGTACATGACATGAAGTATCACATCTCTAATACAGAAGCAGATGTGATAACCCAACTGTCTCTGACATAGCCAGACATTAAAAAGATTTGCAAATATATAAAACAATGTCATTCTCATTATCTGTTACTCGTAAAATATAGTTTTTTTCCTCAAAAATATGCTAGCTATATTAATATGTAATGGTTTGTTAATGTGATTTTAAAATGAATGAATTAATATTTTTAAATTTGTTTTATTTACTAATACAAGTAAATAACAAGAGATAAAACCTACATAAACTAGCGGTTTTTAGGGTCTTCAATAATTTTGACCATGTTAAAGTGAAACCAAAGTGAGAACTGCTGTTCTGAGTTTCTTCTCCCGTCATTTAATTCCCTCTTCCTATAATTTACTTTTATTGGCGGAATCTTATTTACGAGGTACACATTACATTTTTCTCTTCTATTTTACCCACAAACCCCATCTCTCCCCCTACACTCAACCTCCTCAGGTATGTGGAATATACCCACAGAGGTAACCAATTCAATTGTTTCTAGGGAAATAAGAAACCAGAGAAAATGAAGAAAAAGGGATAATTTAATAAAAAGAACACAGAATGTAGTCAACAGATGTGGGCTCCAGTCCTCCCACCAGGAGAGAAAATTGATGTTCCTTGTCTGTAAAATGAAAGAGGAGATCAGTTATTTTTAAAATACATTTCATTGAGCTTTATGGTGTTGAAGATATGATGATGGTTCCAGATGGAAAGTGAGGAGACTGGGTGAGCAGATTCCTCCCCGCATTTTTCAACCAAGACAGAACCACTTCCAGACCATCTTATATGTCAGAGTTTGGGCTAAGACTTCA
>NW_011889015.1:2390930-2395577 GCF_000151845.1 Pteropus vampyrus
CATAGTTTCAAACTGAATTTTGGTTTTGTTCCTTGTAGGCTTTGATTCATGCTTTTTTTAGTTTCCAAGTAGAGAGCTCACTGCCTGAAAGATCAACAGAGAAGCAATATCTCTGCCATCCTCCTTAACTGGTTGGACTTTATCCTTGTGATGCCGTCTCTGTTCTCTCTAAGCCAACAATTCTCAAAGTGCTGTCAGGGGAGTCTTTTAAGTCCTGGAGACCCTTTCAGGGGGTCCATGAGGCCAAACTATTTTCATAATCACACTAAGGTGCCATTTGCCTTTAGTACTCGCATACACTTGAGAGCTTACAGCGGCGTTAGGCAGGGGGTACATGACATGAAGTATCACATCTCTAATACAGAAGCAGATGTGATAACCCAACTGTCTCTGACATAGCCAGACATTAAAAAGATTTGCAAATATATAAAACAATGTCATTCTCATTATCTGTTACTCGTAAAATATAGTTTTTTTCCTCAAAAATATGCTAGCTATATTAATATGTAATGGTTTGTTAATGTGATTTTAAAATGAATGAATTAATATTTTTAAATTTGTTTTATTTACTAATACAAGTAAATAACAAGAGATAAAACCTACATAAACTAGCGGTTTTTAGGGTCTTCAATAATTTTGACCATGTTAAAGTGAAACCAAAGTGAGAACTGCTGTTCTGAGTTTCTTCTCCCGTCATTTAATTCCCTCTTCCTATAATTTACTTTTATTGGCGGAATCTTATTTACGAGGTACACATTACATTTTTCTCTTCTATTTTACCCACAAACCCCATCTCTCCCCCTACACTCAACCTCCTCAGGTATGTGGAATATACCCACGGAGGTAACCAATTCAATTGTTTCTAGGGAAATAAGAAACCAGAGAAAATGAAGAAAAAGGGATAATTTAATAAAAAGAACACAGAATGTAGTCAACAGATGTGGGCTCCAGTCCTCCCACCAGGAGAGAAAATTGATGTTCCTTGTCTGTAAAATGAAAGAGGAGATCAGTTATTTTTAAAATACATTTCATTGAGCTTTATGGTGTTGAAGATATGATGATGGTTCCAGATGGAAAGTGAGGAGACTGGGTGAGCAGATTCCTCCCCGCATTTTTCAACCAAGACAGAACCACTTCCAGACCATCTTATATGTCAGAGTTTGGGCTAAGACTTCACTTGATAAAAGAGATTTTGTACTCAAAAAGCTTGGAAACCGTGGGACAAATGATTCCTGGGGCCCTTCCGAACTTACCTTGTCAGAAGAACAGTGGTTTCCCATTAGACAGTGTGTCTACCTACACTAAGACAAGATAATTTTGTTTTATTCTATATTTTACAAGTTGATATGGTCTAGAATGAATGTGAGATGGAAGTTGTACACAGGTCCTAATTGAAGAGGTTGTGGAGAGAATTTTCCTGTGTTCTCCCGATGATCAACATTGTTTTTGACATGTAAACACAACTCTCCAACTAGACTTCACTCCAAACCTTGGTTACACTCTCTTTAATGGGGCCACTAACTTCAGAGAAGCAATTTTACCTTCACCTGATAGAACATGATTGAGGAGAAAATCCAGCAACCTGTCAGAAAAGTTACTTGTCTACATTGAAATTTGTGGAATATTTGCTTTGCTGTTGCCGTGAGAAGAAAAACAAGTGAACTGTGAGACCTAAAGAACTACTGAAGTAGAGGACATTTTTATAGATGAATCAGAGCAATAAAATATTGCAATAAAGTAGCATTTTTTTTTTAATTTTTAGAAATCTTTCCTACATGTTCTCAGTTTTCTTCAACTCAACAAATATTTAGACAAGATACTATCTCCAGTAACAATTTAAGTATTGAAGCATAGAGCTGTGGAACAACTTGCGTGAGTTCACTAACTAGAGGCACAATAAAAAGACAGAGTTACAGTGCAAGGATTTTGACTCATCACCTGAGTTCTTTGTTTTACAATCCAGAGAATGGGTTTCTTTTGTGTATATACCAATACCAGGAAGTGGCCTAGAAATATGTTTTTACAACATGAAATACTTCCCAAAGCAATGATTCTCTTGGGCAAAAAGAGCACTTCTGTTTTCATCTCTGGCCCACCTTCCACCCCAGGAATCCAGCAATCCCTTTTCTTGTCAATAAGTATCTTATATATTCTAAGTAAAATAGTTTCAAGTAAGCTATAATTACCTTTTCACAAGAGGAAGGTTTTGCTCTTTCACATACATTTTACAGTTCTAATTATACTTTGAAAAGCTCTAGCATTTACAAATGTTCATAGTTTAAAATATGAAGAACTACATGACCCTACTATCTTAGGTTCCCCATGGGAAGAGGCAAAAATTAGGCATTCTATGCTGATTTCAATTCCAGATAAAATAGTCTTTGAATTCAATGTCTCTGAAATTTGGAAAGTCATTGTTTAAACTCTTCTTCTCTGAGACCTTTTAAAAAACAGTAGCACTTCTGTTAGAAACTAAATCACAAGGTCTAAAAATTTATAATGAAAAATTGTTTGCAATGAATTCGAGAGATTTTTCTCATCCATCATAGCTGTGTCACTTTCAAGATGTGTTTTCCAATACACTTCTCTATAAATTTATGACATTTTCTACTTTGATTTTCCTCTCACATGGGAGTGCTTGATTTTTCATTTGGATCATGAAAAAAAACCTTGAAACATAAACTACATTATGCAGTTCAGGTTCTACATTATTTGTTGTTTCACAGACACTAGAAGTGAGTTAGTCATTTCCTGCAATTATTAATGATGTTAATGGGATCACTTGGTAAAAGTCATGCTATCCTACTCATTTATTTGAGATGGGGGAGGCCTTTGGGCATTTTTTGGTTTCTCTGGATCAGTTCTTTAGTGAACTAAATTAGTTAATTTATGCCTGTAACCCATTTTTGTGTACTTATCTGGGAATAATCCATTATTGACTTTGTTTGGAGTATACATAATATAATCTTAGGGATCAGAAATATGCCTACTTAGAGAAATTTTCCATTCACTTTATTTCTCAAATGCACAGACCACTTTGAAAAGTCCTTATCTACAAACAACAGAGAGGAATGGTTTCACACTCTTAAGAATTCATCATAAGTCACTGGAGAATGTGACATCCTTGTGCTTCTAGCTTATCTGCCTAAAGTAAATTTCAGCATAAACCCTTTGATGACTAAATGAAATTCACTCAACCATTTACTTGTATGGTTTGAAGATCTATAACAAAACCAATGGTTATATTTTAGGAGAAAGAAATAGGGCCTCAACTGCTAGTCTGACACAAAATAAAATAAAATTACTTCAAGTTGTTCAAATGCTTATCGGCATCTAGATTAGAATGGATATGAGTTATTGCTTTCCTGTTCTAGCTTTGTCTCAATTTCTAACTTTTATTTTCTCTTCACCTGTCTCCCCCTCCACACTACCTCCACCCACTTTTGGTTAATCTGCTGCCATACGGCATGCACAACACTTCTGTGGGTGATCTCAGAAACTTTTAGGAACCGGGTATTACCCTCTTATTTCCACATTGCTCTTCTTCCTCATTTTTCTAAAGAACTATAATCTAAAGAATGAAAAGATGAAATCTATCTGACTGAATAGTCTATCATCTGAAAGGATTGTCAGGACTTTAACAGGAGGACATCATAACTAGTCATGGGGGGTAAAAAAAGCAAAATAAGTATTTCTTGCTTTATAGAAGTAGAGTTTTTAAATAGGACTTTTGATTTCCAATTGTAGTAATTTGTTAAGATTGCCGTAATTAAATACCATAAACCAGGTGATTTAACAACAGAAATTTATTTTCTTACTATTCTAGAGACTAGAAGTCTAAGGTCAAGGTATCATCAGTTTTGACTCTTCTGAGTCCTCTCTTCTTGGCTTGCAGATGGCTTCCTTCTCATCATGTTTATACACAGTTTTTCATCTGTGCCTGTACCTCTCATGTTTCTCTGTGTGTCCAATTTCATCTTCTTATATGGACATCAATCATATTGAATTAGGGTCCACACTAATGGCCTCATTTTAACTAATCATCTTTTTAAAGTTCTTGTCTCCAAATAGTCACATTCTGAGATACTAAGGATTAGAGCTTCAACATATGAATTTTGGGAACACAAATCAGCTCCTAACTCCTGTGTTTTGGTAGAACGCTCTTCGGGTAGCCATAGAGATCTATTCTAACATGATTTGTTTCTCTCTTCTTTTAAACATTAAAATGCCCATTAGCCTTCTTCTTATACCTGAGATGTGATGAGTGGCATTATTGAAAATTGGGGAAAGTTTCTCTTTGTCCTAAAATGTATGTTGATGTATCCTAGAGGGCACTGTGGGTGCAGTGTTATTGTTCTGATTTGTTTTGATTTACTTTAAGTAAATATTATATTTTGGAATGGAGGTAACCCAGCAGGGAGGACTGCTAAAGGTCAAGTATTCAAGACTTGTTTGTCTTGAATTTCTACCTTCTATAATTTGAAAAAGAAAATTCACACTTAACCAGAGGGAGAAAGTAGACTAATAGTAGCTATCAGCCTGGTTTGGCAATGTATTAGGCAGGGCCCTCCAGAGAAACAGAACTAATATAAAGTGTATGTCTTTATTATCTCTCTCTCTCTCTCTCTCTCTCTCTCTCTCTCTCTC
>NW_011889015.1:2396987-2401779 GCF_000151845.1 Pteropus vampyrus
CACAACTGTTTCGTAATGATCTGTGGAAAGCTCTGGACTGCAGCAACGCCTGCCCTGAATGCTGTTTTCTCTGAGAATATGCGTTAAAGTTTACATAAAATTTCTTGCAGGCCATGAATGCCACATTTCCCACACTATATGCCAAGGGGCCCCAGGGCACCTCAGGGAACTCACAGGCACACAGCAGGATATCTTAAATTTTCAAAGAAACTCGGCAATACTTAATATCTGCCAGGCAGAGACAAATTATTTCCTTAAGGACATTCACGGTCTCAACATTAAGTTCTGCTACATTCCTTTTAATGATGTCATGTCTTTGAGAAGCTGAGTTTTCTGAAGTTGCTGTGCGAAAAAGCAAGTAGCCTACAAAAATCAATATGAAAGAAGAAATAAAGGTGGCAGCTTCCAATCGAATACCAAGGTTCGAGAAGTGTGTGGTGCCCGGGAGGCACATACATACAGCCCCTCAGTATATAATTGCTGTTATTTAAGGATGAAATAAAATAAATATAATTTTTCTTCCAATTTATGTGTACATATATATGTATACATATTTAAATAAATAAAATGCCTAGAAAGTTGCTGAAACATAAAAACTTACTAATTTGTTTGGACTAAATTACTTAAAAAAACCTGTAGGTAATTCTTTTGGCCTTATTGCTGCTATGAAAAAATCACACCAAGGGCGCCATGAACCGAGGACATTTTCAAACCTCTGCGATAGTGATTATGGCTGCATTTGGTACCTGCTACCAGTTGCAAAATGGGTATCAAAGTGTTCAAAATATGTAGGTTTCCACAGGATGTGTGTATGAAAGAAAGAGTGTGTGTGAGAGAGAGAGAGAGAGAGAGAGAGAGAGAGAGAGAGAGAGAGAGAGAGAGGTTTTATATGCGTTTTGGTTGCATCATGCTTATTCTGTTTTTGTTTGTTTGTTTGTTTGTTGTTTTTTTAGGACTATTTAAATTTAAAAAGTATAGTGATGTTTAATCTCACCTCAAAATGTCCTGCCCATTCCTTCCCTAGTTTACTCCACCTTGGTAGAAATGATATCATTAGCGAATCAGAAACCTAAGCATTATCTTATTTTTCCTCTCTATTACGCTCCACAGTGAATCTATCACAGAGTCTTGTTGCTTCTGCCTTCATCATGGATCTCAAGCTCATCCATGTCTCTGTGGGCTCACTGTCACCCCGTTGCCCAAACCACTATGTTTCCTCTGCTAGACCTTGACGATGCGGTAGCCTCCAAAAGGTCTTCCTGCATCCATCCTTGCCTTTTTCTGGCCTCCGCAAAAACAGCCTCAATAATCTTTTGAAAATATAAATGGCATCAAGTTATTCTCCTACTAAAACCTTCAGTGATTTCTCATTTCACTTTCCTTAAAAAATATGTCAAAGCTGCTCACCATGATTTAAATCCTACATCGCTTGTCTCTCCTCTATCTCTCTGGCCCTGTCTCTGCATCGTGCCTTCAGACTCCAGGCTCCAGCAATTTGGCTTCTTTCTGTTTCACAAAGACACTGAGCTCTGCTCCAACTCAAGGCTTTCTTGTCTTTGCCTGAAGTATTCCCAGTGATCACCACAAATATGATCGACTTCTTTCATTCTTCGAGTAACACTTTAACTGTAACTTCCCCAGCAAAATGTCCTCTGACCATGCTACCTTAAGTAAACCCCTCCATACAGTCATAAGTAGAATCCCTCTCATGGCCCAAACTGATCATAGTCTTTATTTATAGCTGCCCATTACTTGACTGCCTGACTGGCAGTCATTACACTGTAAGCTCTACTGGGATAAGTGGTGGGTCTTTGTACTTCTCAGTGTATACCTAGTACCTAGCAGTGACTTTGGTGTTCAATAGGTACTCGATAGTAATTATGGAATAAATGAATTAATGAATAAATGCATTCCACCCTACTAAATGTGTGATTGGATTGTGGGGCCAGTCTGCTTGATCTCTTCTCTGCTGGCCATTTCATATAGCCTGGTCTTCTTGCCCTTGACCCTAGCAACATCTGAAGAATGGAATGTTAAAGTGATGTAACAGTGTATAAACTAAAGGCAGATTTAAGGATACAAACAATGAAGCAAAGTCCCTTTTTATCTGAATAACTTTGTATCTCCTAACTTCTTGAGTACAAATAAAGATTTCATAGTGTTTCCCTTGGGTCACTCTTTCTTTTTCTTGCCCTAAGAACATGTTATTATAATACTTCTTAATGGTTTAAATAGTTACCATATATAAAAGATTTCTTGAGCAATTATTTCCTTTGTGATAAAAATTCTATCCTGGCTTTTCTATTTATAGAAGTCCCTGCAATGATGTTCTTATGAACAACATAGGAGCAAGATTTCTTGGGAAGTTCAATTATTATGAAACAATATTTCAGTTTTCTGAAAACAAATCTTATCTCCAACCTTCTACTTTATTTAAAAAATGTCATTATGGTCCAAAATCCTGGGGAAAAGAGCTTTATTTGTGCCGAAAATGATGAAAAATGTATACAAAGGTGCACAGTTACTGTCAAAGAGAGATTTTAAAAGAACATGTATTTGTATTGCATGTATTCAAAGTGTGTTAGTAGTTTTACTTTTTCTTGGTCTTAGTAAAGTGTCTGTGTATATATTATCATTAATTTAATATTTTATATGTATGTAACTATTTATTTCCTAAATAAGTGGTAAAACTCTTGAGTAAATACTGAAGACAAAAAACTACCTATGATCTGATTACATCCACTGGGAATTTACATTTTAACTAGTAAGATTAGACATATATATGCAAAACTGTTCTATGATATCATTTGTAATAAAATTTATTCAGCATAACCAATAATAGGAGCTATAAAAATGTGGGGAATGGAGGAGATTCTTGGAAACCTCCCTCCCTCCCTTAAACATTCCAGTTTTATTGAGCTATAATTGACTGATAAAAATTGTGTATATTTAAGATATACAATATAATATTTTGGTATACTTACATATACATTGTGAAGTGTTTACCAGAATCAAGCTAATTAACATACTTTTTTTTTGTAACTGATTAGAATAGTTAAGATTTACTCTCTTAGCAAATTTCAAGTATATAATCCAGTATTATTAACTATAGTCAACTGTGCTGCACATTAGATCCCCAGAACTTATTCATGTTATAACTGGAAGTTTGTACTCTTTGGCCAGCATCTCCCCATGTCCCCCACACGCTAGTTTCTGGCAACCATCATTTTACTTTCTGCTTCTATTGTTGACTCTTTCAGAGTCCATGTGTAAGTGAAATCACACAGAATTTGTCTTTCTATGTCTGGCTTATTGCACTTAGCATAATGTCTTCCAGGTTCATCCATGTTGTTGCAAATGGAAGGTTTCTGTCTTTTACATGGCTGAATAATATTCCATTGCATCTAAATACCACATTTTCTTTACTCATTTATTCATCAACCAACACTTAGATTGTTTCCATATCTTTTTCAAGTCTTTTAAGTAATGAAAATGCCATGGAAAAGAGGGGATGCTTACTGGTCCTTGAAGGCCAGATTTCTTTATAAGTAGAATTTTGAAAAAGTATTCTGTAAAGAACAAATGGACCAGGAAATAGTTCTGTTGAGAACATATCAGCAATGGATGAACAGAGGCAGCAAATTTCAGAGGTCTCTCTTCATGACCTAAGCTGGAGGATGACCTAAATAATGAACAATTATCTGCAACTGACATTCACCTCAAGTATCAGAGGTGCATTCAGTGCAAATTATGCCCTGGTAGCGATGGCTTTTCATTGTTCCCACCTCTGTTCAGTAGAAGAACACTGGGTTCCTCCCTGGCACTCTTTCTTCTGCTCGGGGGGGCGGTGGGGGAGGCGGTGCGGAAAGGAAGATACTGAGTAGATAGATGCATCCTGAATAATTTTCTGGAATGTAAACGATGTCGTAGCAGGGAGAGACACTGCTTGTTCCCTCAGACTCTTGTCTTAGGCTATGGTCTGGTTCAGGCTGCTCTGTGATGATTAAATATCCCTGAGCAGATAAAGAGAGTTTCATTGACACAGTATCTACCAAGTGTTTACCTTAATAGCATTTATCAGAAGAATCCTGGATCAGTATCTCCTAGAGGAAGCTTCCCCTTAGCATCTTAGAAGATTGTTCCTTTTTAGGGGAAATTGTTTCAGAAGAAAGAATAAATTCAAGTGAGGCTGGTGACAGAACCTAAGATTGCTGACTATTACTTTTACTTTAGGCATGGCATAATTTTGCCTTCTATTTTACCTAAAGTAGTTTAGATTTAGTAGAAAACTGAAGGCTTAGTATTTTATAAATATCATTCAAAATTCAAAATAGACTCTCTACCAAATAAAGAATGGCACATAGCATTGTTTATGCCCTTAAGTGTTCAGTGGGAGGATTCAATTTAATCTAAAAAATGCAATTAAAACGAAAGTGCTTTGCTCCCAGTTTAAGTCAATAGGCAATAGATGTTGCTATGCATAAGGTACCACAAAAATAGCTGTGGAAGACTTGAAAACTTCAATGCATGGTTTCTGCCATCACTGGGAGGAGGAGATATAATCACAAAAAATACAATATATACAGAGCAATATGTAAGCACCAAATTAAGTGATTCAGCAATTTAAATTTAAGAGTTAAAGCCTCATTTCAATTGCAAATTACATAATTGCATTTTCATGTTTTACAATAAACGAGATGAATTTCTCTCCCAGTTGTTCTCTCCGAAAGGTGGCTTGGCCTGCATAGTGCACACTGAAAGCCAGAACCCAGCACTCCTGGCAAAGCTTGTC
>NW_011889015.1:2403039-2405507 GCF_000151845.1 Pteropus vampyrus
AAATGTTTATGTAGTTTAAAGAAATGCAATGACAGTTTAAGAAGTAGGTGCATTAAGGTAGTAGATGAAGAAAGGAAGGGAAACAGAGAAGGGAAAGAGAAAGGGAAGGAAGAAAAATTTTAAATGCCAAAAATGCATCATGCACTCTGCTGGAAATATTCACAAATGTGACTTAAATTTTACCGTTGTGACTACATTGAATGCTGAGAATCATGTAAAATGAACATCTGTCCTTTCGGAGAAGAATGGGGATTTTTAAACTATGTGTTGAGTGACAAGGAGGTAATATTACATATCGGTTAAGGACATTGGATGTAAGAGTCCAGAAGAGGTGAGTTTGAATCTGAGATGTCGCACTTGCTAGTTGTTTTAAGCGTCAGTGTCCTTATCTCCAGAATGATTCCATCCTCGAAGGGTCACAGTGATGATTGATTTGTATACTGCTGGTCCCAGAGTAAGCATTCTTTACTCATTAACTTATTTAATTCTTACAACTGACGTTGTTATGCCCATTTTACATATGAGACAGCTGATGGGCAGGAATGCGAAGTCCCTTGCCAAAAGTCACAGATGGCCAGTGGTAGCAAACCCAGGTTTATGACTCCAAGTCTAGGGCACTCTGACTTACCTGTGGTCTTGACCAGAAAAACAAGAGTAAAAGCAGGGAAAATGAAAATGGCACGCCTCTGCTATTTCTCTCTCTTCTTCACCATCCCTTCCAAGGTGCACATATCCCTTTTGGAGTGGCCCTTGAGTGACACTTTGCCTTCCTCCAGCTTCATTCATATTGACCCATGAGCCAGTCCCTGAGTGAATTCTCTCTCTCTTGGTAAACTTGAGGAGAGACTTCTTGTCAAGACACTAACCTATAATAATAATTACAGGGCCACCATTCCCACCTCACCTCAGGCTATTACAATGATCTAAACTAAACTTGGAAGTTCTTGAAAACTCCCAAGCTTTGCATCCTCAGAATACATCATCACCTTCCACACGCAGGGTTATCCACCAAACCACACAGTTCCCAGAAGGGATGATGGTTAACTGACTGCATATTTGCTGCTGCTATTGTCAACCTGCTGCTCACAGCTATGGGAAGCTGGCTTTTCGGTCCAGGCTGGACTCCTGTATATATAGTTGTGCTGTCCAGCACTGGGTTATACATAGCAGTTTTCTCCTCCTCAGTCAAGCAAGCTAGTGTTTTTTGAATATGTCCTATAAAGTCAACACTAAGGTAATAAAAAAACATGAAACAGAGTGATTTGACCTCGAGAACTTTACAGAGTACCCATAGGTCAGGTTAGGTCAGGAAAAAGTCATTTGTTTCCAACCATTTATGACTACTTCTTGCTCTCTTTCAACTAGGTCTTCATCTGTAGGACTGTTTCAAGCAAATCAGTCAGAAAATGGTAACGTATTTTGTTTTGCGTTAAATATTGTAGCCACAAAGAGTGCTATTAAAGTGAGGAAAATCTAAGGGATCAATAAAGAATAATTTTGGATCCCTTTTCTGGCCTTTTGAACCTCCTAACAAATAGAGTAAACAGAATTTTAAAGGCTCATCATTGAAACTATAACTTAAAACATAAGACCAAGATTCTAGTCTTGGATCTACCAGTGAGTACCTGTATACTCTTAGACAAGTCATTTAACCTTTCTAACTCTTAGTATTCATTTTCTAAAAAATGAAGGAACTAAGATGTGTGAGAAATTACACACCTATTAGATCTTTCTTTCAGTTATAACTATGAGCGTCTGGTGTCACTCTCCACAAGAGTTTGATTTTTAAATTTAATATCATTATGATAGGTGTGTGAAGTTGGCCACTGGTGCAACCTCTGGTTTTTACTGAAGTTTCAGGTCTCTGAGGTGAAGAGGGTAAGTATGAGTCCACAGCACAGAAGGACTGGAGGAGAGTCCCTCTAACCAAGGGTCATCGGGCCCCACCAACGGCTTATGAGACACCCCTATAACTGATGGGCCCCAGCTTACACTTAATAGTGATCACAGCTTACTGAAAAGAAATTGAGAACTGGAGAGAGTTTTACTCCTTGCTCTGACACTAATTTGCATTATTACTCTAGAAAGCAACTTACAATGTTAATTTCTCATTTTCCCCCTTGGCCAAAAGGGAAGATTAATATTGATTCTAATCATTTTATCTAATTGTTGTGAAAATCACTCCCACACCCCCCACACACTGTACCCAGATATAAAAGTACCTTCAATATCTTTGGCGAATAGCGGTGACAGTATGGTTTATGATGGCAGATTTCATTTGCTCGGAATATACGTGCCACTTATTGGCCAAGCCACATGATTCATCTGAAAGGACCACTCTTAACTTGCCACTTTACTGCTCGCACTGCTTGACGAAGGCAATCTGAAAGATCTGGGGCCTCTCAGCCTGGTTACTGTTAAGATCATAAAGACCATTTAGACTCAACATTGCCAGTTCAGCAGTTTTC
>NW_011889015.1:2405557-2430925 GCF_000151845.1 Pteropus vampyrus
TGATCTAAACTAAACTTGGAAGTTCTTGAAAACTCCCAAGCTTTGCATCCTCAGAATACATCATCACCTTCCACACGCAGGGTTATCCACCAAACCACACAGTTCCCAGAAGGGATGATGGTTAACTGACTGCATATTTGCTGCTGCTATTGTCAACCTGCTGCTCACAGCTATGGGAAGCTGGCTTTTCGGTCCAGGCTGGACTCCTGTATATATAGTTGTGCTGTCCAGCACTGGGTTATACATAGCAGTTTTCTCCTCCTCAGTCAAGCAAGCTAGTGTTTTTTGAATATGTCCTATAAAGTCAACACTAAGGTAATAAAAAAACATGAAACAGAGTGATTTGACCTCGAGAACTTTACAGAGTACCCATAGGTCAGGTTAGGTCAGGAAAAAGTCATTTGTTTCCAACCATTTATGACTACTTCTTGCTCTCTTTCAACTAGGTCTTCATCTGTAGGACTGTTTCAAGCAAATCAGTCAGAAAATGGTAACGTATTTTGTTTTGCGTTAAATATTGTAGCCACAAAGAGTGCTATTAAAGTGAGGAAAATCTAAGGGATCAATAAAGAATAATTTTGGATCCCTTTTCTGGCCTTTTGAACCTCCTAACAAATAGAGTAAACAGAATTTTAAAGGCTCATCATTGAAACTATAACTTAAAACATAAGACCAAGATTCTAGTCTTGGATCTACCAGTGAGTACCTGTATACTCTTAGACAAGTCATTTAACCTTTCTAACTCTTAGTATTCATTTTCTAAAAAATGAAGGAACTAAGATGTGTGAGAAATTACACACCTATTAGATCTTTCTTTCAGTTATAACTATGAGCGTCTGGTGTCACTCTCCACAAGAGTTTGATTTTTAAATTTAATATCATTATGATAGGTGTGTGAAGTTGGCCACTGGTGCAACCTCTGGTTTTTACTGAAGTTTCAGGTCTCTGAGGTGAAGAGGGTAAGTATGAGTCCACAGCACAGAAGGACTGGAGGAGAGTCCCTCTAACCAAGGGTCATCGGGCCCCACCAACGGCTTATGAGACACCCCTATAACTGATGGGCCCCAGCTTACACTTAATAGTGATCACAGCTTACTGAAAAGAAATTGAGAACTGGAGAGAGTTTTACTCCTTGCTCTGACACTAATTTGCATTATTACTCTAGAAAGCAACTTACAATGTTAATTTCTCATTTTCCCCCTTGGCCAAAAGGGAAGATTAATATTGATTCTAATCATTTTATCTAATTGTTGTGAAAATCACTCCCACACCCCCCACACACTGTACCCAGATATAAAAGTACCTTCAATATCTTTGGCGAATAGCGGTGACAGTATGGTTTATGATGGCAGATTTCATTTGCTCGGAATATACGTGCCACTTATTGGCCAAGCCACATGATTCATCTGAAAGGACCACTCTTAACTTGCCACTTTACTGCTCGCACTGCTTGACGAAGGCAATCTGAAAGATCTGGGGCCTCTCAGCCTGGTTACTGTTAAGATCATAAAGACCATTTAGACTCAACATTGCCAGTTCAGCAGTTTTCAGCTATGTACATAAAACTCCTTTGAACTCTTTTTTCCCTTCACCTGTTTCATAAGGTGCTTTCATGAGGCTGCCCAATGATATAGTTGATTAGCCTGGGCTTCTGATACCTTCCCATTGCCGTTATACATCTCTCCTCTACTGAAGAGTTGCCTATTTGATGCTGGTGCAGCTTCTGCTCCCAATTGTAACAATGTTACAATTAACATTGTAAGTTGCTTTCTAGAGTAATAATGCAAATTAGTGTCAGAGCAAGGAGTAACGTTACCTACCATTAGTAGGTCCCTTCTCCAGCCTCCATTGCCATTGTTTCTGCCTCTGCTGTTCAGCCCATATGACCACCAGGCATCCAACTTCTGTTTTCTGCTGGGACCACCATGTCAATGCTGAAGTCCTGGGCTGCCCCACTCAACAATCTGACCTCAATCTACTCCAACTTTGTTGTTTACCTCTCCTTATGGAAAATTTTTGCTCAGGCTAAAATTTGTTGTTTTTTTGTTTTGTTTTGTTTTGTTTTTTAACTCAAGACATCCTCTCTACTTAGAATAACCTCTGCCCTGCCTCTCCTTTTGCATCTGTCTAAAGCTTTGCCATCTGGCAAGGTTTAATCAAAACCTCACATGCTCCAAGAAGCCTTCCCATAGTCCCTTAGTGAGTCTCAGTAGGTTTGTTTTCTTTCACCAGCAATAACCTTTGTTCTTTGGACTCTGCTTCTGACCTGAAATGCTGCCATGCTGACTTTTAAAGACGGACTTCAGTCCTGCTACAGATTTCATAAATTCTACCATTTAAATAAGTTTTTGACTCCTTTCTTTAAAGCCCCAATGAAATACATATTACTTGGGGCAAAAGGTTGGGAAGAATAAAAATAAAGCATCATTTTGTTTTAGTTGATGATTTTTTTATTAGACCTAGAGATGATGGAGTAATGGACTAAATATAGTCAGGATCTATTTTCAAAATGTTGACAGCACTCTTTTCCCAACTGCTTCAAAAGATTCCTCAAAATGCTAAGCAAAGAGAGTGGGAATTAAGGCAAAAGCAGTACCAGCAGCAAGTGATGGCTGTGCTTCTGTTTCCTCTTTAGATGCCCAGGAGACCAACATAGATTTGGATTTGTCAGCTGCTTTTTTTCAGGGAAAAGGCCAGGGATTATTTGATACATCCTTCCCTTTGAGTCTAGGGGTTCCTGTGACTGCCTTGAAGTCTTAGTTCATTTGAGTTGCTATAACAAAACACTATAGTCTGTGAAACTTAAAGAACAAAAATTTATTTCTCACAGTTCTGGAAGCTGGGAAGCCCAAGATTAAGGTACTGGTAGTTTGGTGTCTGGTGGAAGACCACTTCCCAGACCACAGTCTGCTGTCATTTCTCTGAGTGCTCACATGACAGGTGGAGTGAGGGAACATTCTGGAGTCTCTTTTATGAGGTTGCTAATCCCATTCATGAGATCTCCACCCTTATGACCTAATCACCTCCAAAAGCCCCACTTCCAGGTACCATCACAATGGGGAAGAGATTTCGACACATGAATTGGGGGACACAAACATCCAGTCTATAGCACTCAACCAATAGAGTTCTGTAGCAGAAGTAACATTGTGTTACTTTCCAGACCAATGTCTTACAGAATGACAGCATCCATTTTCTCTTACATTCATATCTGGAATTATATTCACATCTGGACTTGAGCTACCTTACGTGAAGAAACCTGAGCAGTCCTTTGGTGAGGTCCATTGAGAGAAGAATAAAGGCTCTTGCCTGAGAGCCCCAGCAGAGTTCCCAGCTGACTGCCACCACAAACTGCCTCCATGTGGATGAGCCATCATGGAGGGAAACTTCAACCCTAGCCAAGCCACACCAGTGATGCTGTGAGGGACAGAGATGAGCAGTCCACAGAGAACCCTGCCCAAATTACATATATATATATATATATATATATATATATATATATATATATATACACACACACACACACACACATATTTTTTAGCAAAGTAATATTGTTGTTGTTTTAAGTCACTAAACTTTGGGTGGTTTGTTTGGCAGTTAGTCATAGACAACCAGAATATAGTTGAATTAACTCCTATCTTTCTGGTTGAAATCAGAGTTGGCTGAGTTGACCAGACAAACTTCATGATTATACTTTGCATAAAAAAATCTGCCAGAACCATGAGTTTTCATATCCATAGTTTTTGTCAGAAGAAAAATGAAACGACACAAAAAGTGTCAGTTCAACTTGTCAGTGAAATGTTTGCAAAAACCACTGCTCAAATTTCTCATGTATTCTACAAGTTGAAAGGAGAGCATAGTTGCCATAAAATGATGTCTGACTTAGATTCTCCCCTCTTAGGTCATGATAGGGCATCGTATGAGTAGCCATTAGAAAGGGGGTCTAGGCAGTTTAGTCCTTAGGTTGGAGGGGATGTTTGGATATTGATATTTCTATCCTTGTGGGACCTGGTAGGAAATGTCAAGATTTGATGGCATCTTGAATTCACCAAATACTTAGTGAGTATTGATTATGTGCTTATGTGTTAGGCACCATGCTGAGTTTTTGGGGTACAGTGGTAACAGAGAAGATACTGTCCCTGCTCTCATGGACCTTACAATAGACTAAGAGAGATAGACAATAAACAAATGACAATACACCAAATAACTGTATCACAGCAATTTTTCTAAATGCCATGGAGGATAAATCCAGAGTGTATCAGAGGGCATCTTAAGCAGAATCTGAACTGGGTAATAAAAGATGTCATTTCTGGGAAATGGTATAGACTGAGATCTAAAGGTAAGAATTAGCCAGGAGGAAACGGGTTGAGGCTGCTTTCCAATGAGAGAGCAGCTCCTGTGAGGTGGGAAGACACACAGGGCCTAGAGTAAGAGAGAAACTGTCTGGCCAGAGCAGTGACCAATGTGGGGAGTGATGAGGAATTAGGCTGCCTAGAGGGTCAGAGGCTCAATCATGTGGGGCTTTAAAGCCACAAAATAATTTTGAATTTTAATCTGAAAAGTGAGGTGACACCTATGACAAACTTTAAGAAGTGAAAATATAGTGGTGTGTTTTAAAAGATACATTCCAGGAAGAAAGTTTTGAGGGTGATGTAAAAAGTGAACTTGACACATCTTTTAACAAAGGAGGGTTTGATAGGAGAGAAAGTCACCGCAACTTACTCCCGGGTTCTTTCCATTGATAAAATTCCAAGCGACCACATCTGAGGTAAGCAAAGACACCCCTGAAGGCAACGTTGCTACAGCTTACCTAGGACTCTCTCTGGTTCTCTCTGGGGATGGGGAAAAATTGTGACAGGGTTCACAGCAAGAACAGACCATGAGATGGCCTTCTTTTTCACATGAAGCTGGGTAAGTAGCAGATACCCTGTTGCTCCACCAATAAAGAAATAGAACTGGTTATTCTGTAGGTAGCATTTTCTTTTTCAGTATCAAACTAATCAATGGAGTGCTGTGGTGGCAAGACACTAAGCTGCTGAGACAGCAGCCTTTCAGATGAGAAAAAACTGAGCACCTGTACTTAGGTCCATAAATAAATGAAGGTTATTTGCCCTGGAGATGGAATTGCTGGTTCAAATGTTTCCACCAATGTTACCATTATAATTTCAGGAGAAAGCTTTGGTTTGCCCAGAGCAAAATATATTTTAAGACATATAAGTTTATACCCAAATTAGGACTTTTGGCCAAACATCTCTAAGTACACAAAACCCAAGAAAAAAAAAAATCTTCCTGTAGTTGTTCACCTTTTTTGTACTTGAATATACCTAACCTCAAATTTGTTTTGTTGTTGTAAAATCAGTATATATCTATAATTATCAATTTAACTTTACTTATAATCAAATAAGCATTATTGAATAATGTCTAAAACTGTATTAGCAATTAATCCTCTTATACCTGATAGGATTTTAAAAATTAGCTTTGTCCATCTCAAACCTACTTTTCTAATGAAATTATTTCGACATCACCTCTATGCTGGGTACATGGGACTTATTTGGAAACTCTTTCTGTGTATGGAAAGATTTTCTCTTCTAAAGCCTTGAAATAGTCTATCTTCTGGTGGCCTTTGACACAGTATTTGTAAATCTGCTATAATCGTTTTGTTGTTTATCTTTCAGAAATATCTAGACAATCAAATAACAGTCTACTTCTCATGCAGACATTGCAGAATCATAAAGACAAACCTTAGATCCTTTAATATTACTCTTCCTTTTAAAGGAATCTTACAGTAACAGGGTGATAGTCTAGCACATAAGCATTAGAATCTGGGGTTCTTGAGATCATCCCCCAATATTATTCTTTCATCTTCATATTTGCTTCATTTGGGATTTTCCAGTCTTACAATTGCTCTCACCACCCTTTATCTGATTTGTGGAAAAGGCATTTCATGTTACTTCTGCTTCCCTATCCCATCGCATGAAACATTCACCACAAATCAGTTTTGTTAATGGCTCCCTCCTACCTTTTGTACCAATTTCCAATTCTACAGCTCAATCTTCAAGGTCCACAGTTAACTGGCTGTCATCTTCTACCATTTCTCAAAGGAACTCTTCTGTTTTCATGTTTCCAGTTTTCCAATTGCATCTGCCCTCACATTGCCAGTACATACATATAATTCCTATTCATTTCAACTGCATGACTCTATTCATATTTCCTTCCATGCCATGCTCTCTTTTCCTTCATTCTATTATTTCAAATCTTGAATTTAGGTTCATGTGTTGCTAAATGCCCACATCCAATATGAAACCTTATTGGATAGGTTAAGGCCACATGAAGTAGTGAAGGAAAACATACTGTGAGAGGAGATAATAAAGAGAAGCAAGCCAATTCCTATCGCGGACTCAGGAAAAGCTCAGCAATGTGACACTGCCTGCACTGCCGAAGGCATGTGAGGTATGTGGCAGGACCCAGCAACATTGTTTGAGAGTTCACCTGGAGCTCAATGCAGATCCCATGCCATGTATCCAAGTGATTCTTCCCCAATCCCAGCAAGATACTGGGAATTCTGCAGAAAAATTGAACTGGAGAGGCTCAGGACCAGGAGACACCTGGCACATTGAAGTCAAGGAAGAGACACCATTTTGAGAAGAGGAGAATTAACTGAAAGTTAACAAACTGAAATACAATTCTTTAGTAATTTTGCAATTCTCAATTTCCAGGCACATCCCAGCCAAAGAACTAGAAGAGTAGTCCTCTCTGGAGAATAATCTCGATGGGAAAAAGAAAAATCTATTGCTACTGGTATTTGGAAAACTTCCTTAATGAAATGGCCAGATGTCTATCCAATTTCTCTATGGCGAAGCCTACCAGTTGTAAAGTCCTCCTCAAGCACAAAGGGTTCTGAATCCCTGTTTTATTAATTCTGGGAAAGTCTCTCCTTGAAAGACAGAGGCAAAATCAACTATAGAGAGAAAAAGGAATTTGAAGGATACAGATAATTGTGAGAATATAAGAAAACATCAGAACTATGAGCAGTTTCCTTGGAGACAAAAGAAGTTATTACATTTACTGAATAACATCATGCTATAAAAAAAAACAAGCAAATAACAAGAAAAAATAACATGCAAAATAAAAATACAATATCTGATATCAAAAACTGAGGGTAATTTTGGGAGATAGTATTGAAGATATATTTCAAAAAGTAAATCCAAAAATGAATTGAAAATAGAAGAGTCCAAATATATGAAAATTTGATCAATACAAGATGAATCAATATGAGATATCCAACTCCTAATATTGAGTTCCAGAATAAAAAAGAATAAAGAAAAATTAATAATGATGAGAATAATAATGAATCTTCCTTATTTGAAAGGCATGCGTTTCCATCTCAAACGATCCCTCTGGGAGCCCAGCATCATAAGTGAGAGCATCAACTCATGCTACGATGACATTTCAGATAATGGGAATAAAAAATCTTAAAAGTTTCCAAAGAGAAAAAAATATGCCCTATAAAAAGGATAAAGAATCAAGATGACAATAGACTTTTTAGCAACAACATGAGAAGCTAGACTATAATGGAGAAAAAGTTTCAAAATTTTGAAAGAAAACGAATTCGAACCTAAAATTCTATAGTCAGCTAAATTATCAGTCAGGTTTGAAGTTAAAAAAAACTACATTTGAAGACATAATTGATCTGAAAAAAAAAACAAGTCCCCTGTGTACTTTCTCATGAGTAGCTATTGAAATATTTTTTCAACAATATAAAGAAGTAAACCAAAGTGAGAGAAAAACAGATCCAAGAAAAGTGGAAGAAATGTTTCAGAACACCTCCCACATCAAATTAATAAAGAGGTTATCCAGGAAGATCTTAAATTCAAAGACCAATGTGCAGGCTATATTTTTAAAGGTAAAATGTATACAACTAGAACCAGTTTCTATTTCTATAGTTCTGTAAACTAGGCTGAGTTACCCATTTACTATGAATGGATTTATAAATAAAATGTAACAAGTGGCAAACTCTAAACACAACAAAAAAGTAAAATAGGTTGTTAGTGCAATGCCCCAATTCAAGCCCGTTTCCCCCAACAGAATTGCCTATGCCCACATTCCACAATTGTAAGCCAATAGTTAATGCTGTGACATGACCCAATGGGCCTTTGGCACCTACACTGACCGTCCCTCAACTGAGGTCCTTTCTCTGACTCGCCTGCTCCTGTTATTAGTATCTACTGACTTCACTCTCTGTTAATATCTGCTCTCTGCAATTCCTCTCACCTGGGAAAGGTGTCTGGAACGCCAAAAATTTACCTTTCCTAGCATTATGTCTTTGACAAGAATCAAGCTATTCTCTCCCTCTTCTGCTCCCCAAAGAGGACAGATCCTTTCCCAGATTGGCACCACTGCTTAAATTTTCATCATTTTTAAGAGTTCTTATGGCTATTATTTTTCCAAACCCTTGGAAAAAGAGATGTGAGAGTTATTAGAAATCTTTTCAAAGAAATCACATCAGTTTCTTTTTAATCTCTTGATCAGTGAAAACAAACAAACAAATAATGCAAGACATTGTGGATTTGGCTGTCTCCAAGAGGAGTTAATGTGGACAGATACAATTATCTTAAAAACCAGTCTTGTCTCTTTATCTTTTAGTGAGTTTGTCATATTGATTAATCAGATGAATTTAGCCAAGGGCTGCAGCATCAATTTAATTTCATTTTGTTATACTGTCAATTTAAGAGTCTTTATTTTTTAAGTAAATCAAGGTTAGTATGGTTTAATTTTAACTTTTAATTGAATAGAATAATTTATATCTGTTTATGTGCCCAAAAGGTAGGTATTTACAGGCTTTTGCTGTATAGGGATACTTTGAATGATATCTGGTTTTAGTACTATAATTAATCTTCTTTCTTGGTAGAAAATTAAGTAAGACCATCTGGAAGTTCAGCACAACTCAATATAATATATGTTAGTATTATTTTGAAGAGTTAATGTCCCTCAATTATTGTTAAGCTGGAAATCAAAAAGTCTTGGTTGGTTATAAACTAAATATGTAACTTTAAGACAACCACCGAACCTTTCAATTTTCTCACTAGTAAAATGAAGCTGTTGGACAAAATTATCTCTAAGACTAATTTTTAACAATATATAATTTTATACTTATATTCTTATGATGAACAAAAATAAGGGAATACAGGTTAAGAAGTTTTACTGGAAAAGAGAATGCAAGTAACTGGCTTCAAATTGATTGATCTAGATAAAAATGATATATGCATTGCTTGAGTGAACAAGGAAATGTTAAATAAAAGGGATCTAGGTTTTGTTTTCCTTTTGAGTATCATCACAAGTTTTGAATCTTGTAGTTCTTCATTAATATCAAAATAGTGGGATCATGTTTATACAGTAATCAGAGCTATATAATAATAAAAGCTCTTTTAATAATAAAAGCTTTCACAGAGGGCTGATTATGAGTCAGGTGTTTATCGTGAGCATTTTATGAATCCATTCTAATTTAATTGTCACAGTGTGTATATGAAGTCAGTATTATTATTATTGTCTCACATATGTATTGAGCACTAAACTGAGGCATAGTGAGGTTGAATAATTGTTCAAGGTCATACAATTAGCAGATGCCAGAGTTTTAAACTTGGATCCACAGACTCCAAAGCCATCTTCTTAACCAGTGTACTAGTTTGTTTATAATTCTTCGTAAATAGTTTAGCTATAACTGTCTTCAATTTATAGTCACTCTGTAAAATGATGAAAAACACATTTTTTTTGCTAAGCAAGGTTCTCACCATTACAAAAAGTAAGTGCTCTGCCATTTACATATAAACAAAAACATTAACAATAGAAGAAAAATGCTTCTTAACCATTTCATAAGTCCAAGATCTTGTAAAACGAGCAGAAAATTAAAACACAAGTTTCTTTTGCCATCGTCTATTTGAAGACTGAATTTTCATGAACCACATGAAAGTACTTTCTGAGTATAGATACCAAAACAGAGCCAAGTTAGAAATGAGCAAGTTTTACGTAGGCACAACCTCCCTACTCAAACATTGACACCATGTAGTATCTAGTTCCAAAAGTAAAAATGTTATCTCATGGCCACTTGACAATTTCGTTTCTATCTTTCAAGTGAAAAAAGCAAAAATGAAATCTTATTTTTATGTAATCCATGTATTATGGGTTGAATTATGTCTCCCAGAAAATGATATGCTGGAGTTGTTTCCCCCTCCTCATCCCACCATACCTCAGAATGTGGTCTTACTTGGAGATGGGGTCTTTGCAGATGTAATCAAATTTAAATGAGGTCATTAGGGTGGACCTTAACCCAATGTGACTTGGTATCCTTATATAAAAGGAGAAATTTGGTCACAGAGACAGATACATGTAGAGAGAAGATGTGAAGAGACAAGGAGATGGTCATCTACAAGCCAAGGAGAGAGGCCTGGAACAGGTCCTTCCCTCGCAGCCCGCCAGGAGGAACTGACACCTTGAATTCAGACTTCCGGCCTCTGGAACTTTGTCACAGCAGTCCTAGCAAACTAACACACCATGTTTTCTGGGCCCCATCAGCAGTGTGTTAAGAACTTTGAGATACAATATCAGCATTTTTCTGGCTCCCTACCAGTCATTTTTAGAAAACCAGACTCCTCAATTTACTTCCAACTAGATATCAAATCTTGTATTCCAAAGCCTTTCTGCTCTGTTCTCTTTATATTTTGTCCATCTGACATACTCTTTCTGAAGTCCCAGGTTTGTGAATTCTACTCTTGGTTTCTCCCATTTCACTGGTGCAGACTAAAATGAGAATTGAAAATAGAGGGCATAGGACAGGCCACTAAGGGCAGAAAGATGCTCAAGACTTGGGCCTGGTCCACACACTTGATAAGGAGACTTCGGTAGGGTCTGGATCCAAAGGAGACCTTATTTTCAGGGCATATTCTCCCTGGGGATCTTAGAGGCAGTGGGCATCTGCTCTAATCTTGGCTATTCCAGTTACAAATATCGTGTCAGGAAGTTCATAATTAAATAGTATTATGTTTTTGAAAAATCTTAATACATTGACTTTTGGAAAGGCTAAAGCACTTATTTATATATTCATTCAGCAAATATTTATTGATGGTCTCTTGTGTTCTAGGCACTTAAATTATTTGTAGAAAGTCACGATCTAAAGGTTTCCTGCTATGTGCTTTTGAGCAAGGCATGAAATCTCTTGAGTCTGTGATTTTCTTATTTGTATAAAAGAAAGCTGTACTATTATCACCTGTAAAGGTCTTCCCAGCTCTAAACTTCTATGACTTTTATGATTCCACTTATTTCATAATGTAATAATAGTTCTTTGTTTCTATTGTTTGATATCTTTAACTTGTGTAGAATCTATTATCCTGATTAAAAAGTCCAAATGAATGGCTGATTCTTTTGATCTGCCTAAGGATGCTCACAGGCTTCGAGCTGTTAAAGTTTTCTGGGTCATAGACTAAATTTGGAAAATGGCAATATTTTAAGCAGCTACTACTTTAAGATTTAGTAGCATACATTCTATTATCCCCAAATAGCCCTTCTTAACATTTACCTTTTACTTCAGAATATGCTATAAACAGTTCACTTACCTTTTCAAAATTAACAGCTATCGTGAGCACATTAAAAGGGCACCATTGTGAAGTTTATGTTTCTTTCCATTAAAATGTATTCTTTTCAACATCTCGCTGTTTTATTTCTTTTCCCTGGCGTTGAATACAATTACCACAATATTCTTATGACTCTGTTTTAAAGCTTTCCTCCTAGCTGAAAGGCACACTATATCGTTAACTCCACAAGGTCCAATAACAGTTTCCCAAACATGTTGTGACTGTCACCACTGGAGAACAGGGGAAAATGTGGAGTTGGTATGCAGCGCATTCTTTCTTTTCGGCTTTCCTAATTTCAGGTAATTATTGAGTTGAAGTTTATTAGCTAATTGTGTCCATGCTGTGGTATTCAACTACTTTCATTTATGTAGTTGACAGTAACTAGAGTTTTCTTTGGTATAGGTATATTCTTTCAGATTTGAAAGGTAAAATTGCACCCCACTAATTGTGGTGCTTGGAAGCCCAGTATGGCTCTAATTAGAATTTAATCAGTTGTAGTTATTAGTGAATTATTCTGTGCACCTTGGAGAATTATATTAATTTTCCTCTTTCAAGATATCATCCACTGGGTGCTCCACTGAGGTATCTACAAATTGTGGGCATTGTTTCACCTGAAACATGGAGAGCAAGGTAGGGCCAGGGACTTGAACCAATTGCACCAAATAAACAGGTTCAAAATTCAAAATTCTAGTTCTGCTCTTCCCAGTGGTCTCAGAAAATATATAACGTTGACTTCAGTTAAGATTAATTTATTTGCTGTATACTTGGAAAACCCTTAGCTTAGCAGAAATTGATTTATTGGTCACTACGTAATAAATGTGAAAAATTGAATTTGATTTCACTGCTACTTTAGCAAAGCTTCATAGTGTACTCTCTTTTCAGTTCAAGGTGTCATTTGGTTTAAAGGCCTGTACAAAAAGGTCTATTTGGTAGAGATGAAAGTTTAGCATTCATGTTTAAAACATTTTCATCAATTTTCCAAATTGTTTTTTCAGGCTCTATGCTGGGCAGTGCTTTAATTGGGATTTCATATAAAGACTGGTCATGTGGCAGCCTTGGGGCTGAGACACATCTAACACTCAAAAGCAGTCCACGTGCCCTGACAATGGTCAGGTGAGAGAACGCAAAGTGATTTGAGGCATAAAAGACACTTAAGGCTGCTGATTCTTCTCATTCTTCCTGTTAGTGTTCTCCTCCTCCTCCTCCCTTTATTGAGGTATAATTGACATATAATAAACTGTATGTACTTAGAGCTTACGATTTGATTATAAATCCATCCATTACTCCTAAAACTTTCCTCATGCCCGTCTGTAACTCTTCTTCTCATTTCCATCTGCCTCATCCCCAAGCCACCGCCGATCTGCTTTCTGTCATGATAGACTGCATTTTCTAGATGTTTATATGAATGGAATCATGCCATATGTATTCTTTTTTTGTCTGGATTTTTTTCACTCAGAATAGTTTGAGTTTCCCACATACTATTGTGTATGCTAATTGTTCACTGCTTTTCTTGCTGAGTTGCAGTCATCTGTATGTATATATGATGATTTGTTTATCCATTCACTTATTGATGACCGCCAGCCAAAAAATGAGCACCTCAGCCATACAACCACAAGTAAATGAATTCTGCCAACAACCTGAATGAGCTCAGAATAAGACTTTGAGCCTTACATGAGCCTGCACATGTTAACACCTCGATTTCAGTCTAGCAAAATTCTGAGTAGGGACTCGGTTAACCTGTACCCAGAATCCTAACCCGTGGGAACTCTGAGATAATAAATTCGTGTTGTTTTAAGCCTCTATGTATACTTATTACACAGCAGAGGTCAAGAAATGCTCCTGTGATGAAGTGTTTACCAAGAAGATAATAGGAAAGGAGAACATTGCTGACAAAAGGAGTAGCCTGCTCAAGTGCCTGGTGTTAAAACCAAGGGCAGAGCATTCGAGGAATGGAAAGAATGCCATTGGCTGGAGTGTAGCTACTTAGAAGGAGAATGGATGAACCTGGAGAAATTACAGGACCCTGAAAATATTTAATCTTTTTGTTAAGAGCACTGAGATCTCAGGAAGGATTTTTAATGTATTATGTAGGGTGGAGAAGGGGGTAGGATGACTGATGTGATCAGATTTGCTTTTTTTGGCAAAATTATTCTAGTTGCAACAATGAATCTGGAAACCTTAGAAATGCAACATTATAGTTCCAGAGAAAGAAGTGAGCAGTACAGCGTTGGGTAGTGGCAGTGGAGGCTAGAAGCGAACATTTTGAGACGTGTTTAGAGACAACCCACATGGAGATTTTGGATAGACAGTTGCATGCACTGATTTGAAGCTAAAAATGTAGATCTGCCATGGACAGTCATTGACATGTAGAAGCTAACTGAAGCCATGGGCATGTATGAAACAACCTAAGGTATCAGACTCTTCAATGCTTAGTTTCTAAAGGATAGTGTTTCAAAGAAGACTTTTAGTAACCAGAAATATAAAAACTAAGAAATTTAAGCCAGGATACTAAAGGTGTCAAGGAAGCCAAGAAAATAATATTTTGGAAAGAGAATTTTGAAAAGGAGGGGATGGTCCTCAATATAAATAAATACGGAGAAGTCAAATGACATGAGATCTGAAGACATTAGCTACATCCTGAAGCTCTTACAAAGAACTGTTAGGATAAAATAATGAGGATGGTAAGGAAATGGAAATGTAATATAGACAGCATTTTGGGAAGTCTTTGAAAAAGAGGACGGAGAAAGGATTCTAGCTTGAGAAAAAGGTCAATGAAACTTTTGTTTGTTTTTTGTTTGTTTGTTTAAAAATAAGAAAAATTTAAATGACAAGGGAAAGATCCAGTTAAGGAGGAACAATAAGACATTCATTACTGCTGTGCTTTTATTACTTACTGTAACTATTTGTTCTATGGAAAATGAGGCCCTTTTTATTTAGCAGCATAGTCTTCTAAGACTTTAGAGCTATTCTTTTCCTTTTCCTCTTTCCTTAGTATCCTGGGTACATTTGAATTACAAATAACTCCAAAGGATGTTTTTCTTCAATAAGTAAGCCAATAGAGGAGCTCATTCAGAGCTTAATGTTTATTGTTATATTTGTTCTTTGACATGGGTTAATCAATTAACAAGGTAGTACCTTTAATAGCAGCCACTTTCTTCTGAATACTGTCTAAGCATTTGGGAGATAATTATTCAGGCTCTAAAAGACAAGATTGCTACTTACCAGGAGCTCAAAATCTAAAGGATGAGCAGATGAATAAAAACACTGCAAGGTTTGTGGAACACTAATGGGAAGAGAAACTGGAGGAGAATTTCTATTTCCTGTAGTATTATTAAATTCCACTTTTAGAATTAAATCATTGTCCTAAGAAGTCTATACATTTTATTTTTCATTTCTGTTAAATATACGAGATGGAGCCAAGATTCTATCATCACCGCCCTTAAAATCAATCTGTACCCATGCCCCAAAACAAGTTTTTAAGGGAGTTATGGCAGTTTTGTTTGTCGATTAGTAAACTTCATGTATGAAGTTAGTCTTAGCAGTCATACTTTTTTGTTCCAATAAGGTGACTTCAATCTTTACTCTCTCAAACTTCTATTTTCCTCTTGAACTTCCTGTTATCATTCAGGCAGCATCCAGTACTTTCCTATATGCCTTGCCCTCAAGATATGCTGGATATTACAAAACTGCTGAGTAATTGCTCACAGTGAATCTCAAAATAAACTTGCGGCAAGTACAACATGCAAGGATTTGAAATAAATGAACCTGGATAATTTGTACCAAAAGTCTAAAATTTATACCACAGAAGAAGAATAGATAAAAGAGACCAAAGATCCGTAGTCAGCTCTGGGAGGCTGTCTACCTGCTACCACATCAAGCACCATTCTTGCTAGTACCAGGAAGCCCAGTGGGAATCAGATCAGCTTCTAGATCATTCAGTGACCAGTCAAGGTTACACTGAACTGTATCCAAGGAAAACTTCATGGCTACCCCAAAAAGTCATCTCATCTCCAGCATGCAACACACAGTTCATTGATCATCCTGCAAGGGTGATAGCAAGGCTCACAAAACAATGGTTTTAAATACAGTTGTAGAGTTGCTCAGACATCACTGTATTATAATTCTAGAACATTTTCATCACCTCCAAAAGAGAATGCTTTTACTTATTAGCATTCACTCACTCCAGCCCCAGGCAACAACCAATCTACTTTCTGTCTTTATAGAATTGCCTATTCTAGACATTTCATAGAAATGATTTCACATAGTACGTGAAAGCCAGTACTTGAGCATGTATGAGTACTTCATTTCCTTTTATGGCCAAATGATATTCTATCGTATGGGTAACCATTCCATTCATCAGTTGATGGACACTGGTTGTTCCCTTTTTTTTTTTTTTTTTTTGCTATCATGAAGATTGCTACTATAAACATTTTTGTGCATGTTTTTGTGTGAATATAGATTTTCATTTCTCTGGGGTAGATACCTATATAACACATGACAGTTTTTAGCAGCCACTATTGAGAAATTTAGACTTCTAGAGACATGGTGGTTTGAAAAGTCACATTCTTTTAATCCCTGCCCCTATACATAATCTGACCTGGAGTAGGACTAATTGGAACTAGGATGAGATCCATGCCAAGCACACAGTGTGGTGAACTCTTTTTTCTTTGTATATTATATATTCTTAGAAAATTTTTATGTGTTTCTACATTGACATATGTGGTCAAACTGGAAGCAACAACAAAGTAATTCGAATTAATATAATTCTTAGATGATATTTAGGAAACTTTGTATTATGAATAGTTTTGTTCAAAATAAATGAGTCATCTCAAAATAACTTAAAAATAATTTAATTCAAATAAATATATATAGATGGATAGTTGAGAGGATTCAGAAGCAGAATATTATCTAGTTAAGTATTGGGAAAATATCTAATAAAAAATAAACTTCAGAAATTAAAAAAACCTGGTTTTGAGTCTCAGCTTTTCCATTTAATTGTTTTGCTTTCAGCAAGTTATTCAACCTCTGGAAGCTACAGTTTCATCATTTCTAAAGCAGAATTAATAACAATATGCATGTCTTAAGACTGTTGATAAAATTACATGAGAGAGCCTGGTTCATAGTAAAAGCTCAAGAAATAGAAGTTATATTTGTTTTGGAATACCAAACTCCAATCAAGGTGATCAGGATATTGTCCAAGGAGAACAGGATTTTTTTTCCATGTAGTCTCTGATGTTAGAACATAATTAGTGTGAGGAAGTTCCACATGTAACTTTAAAATGGGAACTTCCCACCCCTACCATGATGTGTCCTTTTTTTAAAATTAAAAGAGAATCTGGAACAGATACATACATTTAGAGAAGATAGAGAAATGGGGTCATCGTTGCTGGATAAAATTGACAATTGGGCATGATCGCTTGTATCCTCTTGTTTTTTAAGTAATATCAATCTGCAAAACCAATCTGATTTTGAAAATCAGTACCTATGACCTTAAAATGTCTATTTTTTAAAATTTCTTCATATATGTATCTAATAACAGATATTTCACCTGACAAGTGACAAAAGTAGGTCTTTTTTGACTCATCATGTCCCCAAACTGTCAGGGCAATAGAAGTTTCTGATGCATTCTGAAAGTGTTTTGCCAAGCCATGCCCTCTGTGGCTGTTAAAGTAATGAGTACTTAGAATGGGTTCTTGTGGCATTAAATTGCTCAATGCAATTCTTCAGCATGAAGATTTTGATAGATTTTGTTTATGTAGAAAAAAATTAATGTTCTTTTTGATAATTTAATGCTGTCAGGTAACACTGCTCATATTTTACTGCTGTTTTCTTTTGAAAGTGATGGATATAATATGTTAAGTTGCTTAATTATTTGGATGACTTGATTCCTGAGGTCCGCCGAAACTTTTTTTTTTTTTTTTTGGCTTAAGAATTGTTTGGAAACAGCTTTCATGTAAAATAGAGTAAAATCTTTATAAGAAATATATAAAATATATAATTAAAAAAATTCTAGAAGGATATAGACCAAATTGTATACAATAGATCTGGAGAAGGAAGTTGAATAAAAGAGATAAGGATGGCTGCAAAGATTAAGAAGGAGAATTTTAATTTTCTGTAAATATAATTTTATATTGTGCTTTTGGGTTTTTAAACAATGACCTGGTAGTAACTTTGTAATTGAAAAAATATCTATGTCTTGAGAAACTCATCTGGCTCCTTTTGCACATTCTTCACTTTGTGTTTTAGAATGCAATCTCCCTTTTTCTAGGTCATTGCTGTTCCCAGTCTTGCATATAAAACACACTAAAAGAGATACCTCTCTGACTAGACTATAGAATGACTTTGTCTTTTTCCTCCTTTTCTTAAAGAAAAGATTTGTAAAATGAGAACACTAGAGCACCAGGATTAAATAAATATCAGTAATGATACTAAATTCTCAAAATAGACATTCAGTGGCATCTATTAATCCTAGATTATGAGTATTTTGTCTATATATTATCTCCAAATAAACTTGTTTTAATATAGCAAGTTGATTTGGTCTGGTAAATGTTAGAGCAATATAGGTTTCCAGAATAAGCATTTTAGCAATGAGATTGATTGTGCATTCTTGTTTTGTACAGAGAATGACAAATCCAGTCAATGCTTATTTCATTTTTTATGATTTCTATAATAAAACAATACAATAAAGTAGAATATGAATATGCTGAAGCATTCACTACTCTACATAAATAGAATTTTTAATTAAGCAAGAAAACATGATTACTTATTTTATTAATTTAATCTCAGTTTTTGTCATATGTTTTTAAATCAGCTGCTATAAATTCATGTTTGAAATACTGTCACAGTGAAAGCTGTGAAGTGAATATTACTGAATAAACTGAGATGTTATTTCAGAGATATTCTTTAAGAAGAAATCTCATTTATCTTGTTTAAATGGTGGCTCTAGAACATTTGATTTTTTTCATCTGAAGCAGCTTTTTTCCCTTTTAATGACACATAATATCATTGTCATCTCCAGGTGATTTTAATACAACAATTTTTAGCTACAATTTTATAATATTTTTCTTAATAAATTCTAAAGGCATCTATTAATTAGAAAAAAACTATCATCATTCTAATTTTGGAAACAAATCAAATTAATACAGAGGAAAACCAACTAGGATAATTTAAAAAATATTCAGACTTAATTTTTAAGGAAATAATTATTGTTTAATTAAAAAATTACTTTCAAAAAATTTTAAAATATTTATTTAATAATTCAATGAATATTTATCAAGTTATCACTAAGTACAAGCTAATGCAATAGGTATTTCAGGATATTCATTCATTCATTCAAAAATATTTACTGGGACTTATGAGGTGTCAGGTTCTATTCTAAATTCTGGGAATATGTTGATGAATTAAACAGACCATTCAAAACAATTTTTAAGCACCATTATGTTCCAGATGTTATTTTTGGCACTGGGGTAGAGTAATTAACTAAATAGAAGATATTCCTTGTCCTCATGGAGCTTATATTTTAGCTGATAAAGACAGAAATAGGAAAGATAATTAAGGAAAATATATAATATATTAGACAGTAATCGTGCTGTGAGGTAATATAAAGAAAGCAAAGTTGGGAGTATGAAATGTTGGTGATTATGTGTGAACTTTTAAATAGGGTGTCAGGTTAAAACTGAGATCATGATGTTTTAGTAAGCATCTGAAGGAAGCAGGCAGAGCTATTTCTGTGGAATTTCTGATACTTAGGCAAAGAGTATCCTAGGAAAGGCAATAGAAAATGTAAATGCCTTGAGGCAGGATTGTATCTGAAGTGTTCCAGAAATAGCAAGGAGGTCAATGGGGCTTTTGTGGAGAGAGCGAGATGAAGTGGATAAAGATGAGCTTAGAGGGGCAGAGAAGAATCAATTATCTTGCTAACTGATTGTATATGGCTTTATGGGTCATTGTAAGATTCTGGGTTTTTACATTAAAGGACATAGAAAGTCACTGGAATTTTTTGAGCAGCATGATGCTATAACTTGACTTATGTTCCAACAGGATCACTTTGTTGCCTTGAAAATATTTGTCAATGTGGCAAGGGAAAAGCAGGGAAACTAGTTGAGAGGTTATCTCAGCGACTGAATTTATATATGATGTTGGCTTTGTGGTGGTAAAGACATAGACACTTAAGTATATTTTAAAGTTGTGACAATCTTTATACAGAGTGTGAGAGAAAGAAAGGAGTCAAAAACAACCCCCAGGTTTTGGGCTAATTGCATCAGAGTAAGAGTTTCTTATTTAACTAAAATAAGGAAAATTAGAGTAGAGAAAGTTTCTCTCTTCTCTCAAGTCTCATCTTTAGGAGTGATGGTAAGTTTAGGAATTCAGTTTTGTATGTGTTACATTTGAGATGCCTTTGGACATTCAAATAAGGATGTCAGAATATATGGTGAGAAATTCAAGCTCATGAAATAGTTGAATATCCTTAGCATATAGGTGATATTTAATGCCATGAGATGGGTTAAGGTCATTTGATGAAGACAAAACTTAGAGTAGATTCAAAAGGGTAGAGTGGGAGAGAAATAGCAGACACCGAGTGTAAACAACTCTCCAAGGAGTTTTATCCTAAAAGGAAGGAGAGAAAGGATGGTAGTTGGAGATGGAAATAAAGTAAAGATATAAAATATAACCATAAAAATGGCTATAAATGATACTTGAGAAGTATTTTTCAGACCTTTTATTATATCATTTTGATTATGGCATCTCTTGCAATTCATATTATAACTGTTAATTTACAAAAAAGTAAGTCACAGTTTGACTGGGATATAGAAAATGAGAGACAATTATTGAAGAGACTTCGAACCTGAGAGACTCACCTACCTGACCAGTGAGAATGACTCAAAGAAATAGCACTGATTGTGATGAATTAATAGCGCTCGGAAAGGGTTGAGTGATTTGCTACACATTTTATAAGAAAATCAACTAGCAAGAGGCCATTGTGTTAAAAAGGAAGTGGTAACAGATAGCAAAGTTACAGTGTGATTTTGACTTAAGTTGAAATTAGTTTAGGTGGAAAATGCTCTTTATGGGATGAAAGTTTTTTCAAAAGGAATTAGACAAAAGAATACGTATGTTATGAATCCTCACTCTTTGTGAAGAAGCATTCTTGAAGGCAGAGATAGGGATCATGAAACAAATATTTTATATGATGGGTTCATTACTATCTGTTATGCATTGGATTGTGTATTCCAAAAAGAAATGAAATTCTAACCCAACCTCCCCATCTCGGAATGTGACTTATTTGGAAATAAGATTGTTGCAGATATAATTAATTAAGATGGAGTCACAGTGGAGTAGGGTGGACCCTAAACTCAATATAACCATTGTCTTTATAAGAGGAAAAGAGACACAGATACACAGACACACAGTGAGAGAATGTCATGTGACAAAGGAGGAAGAGATTGAGGCTGCCTCCTCAATCTCTTGTAGCTGCAAGTCAGAGAACACCCAGGACTACCAGCACCCACCAGAATCTAGGAAGAGGCAAGGAAGGATTCTCCCTTACAGGTTTCAGAAGAAGCATGGCTCCACCGACACCTTGATTTTGGAACTTCTAACCTCCAGAATTATGAGACAGTCAATTTCTGTTGTTTTAAACCACCTGGTTTGTGGTGCTTTGTTACAGTAAACTTAGGAAATGAATATACTGTCTATCCTCAAATATAGGAAACATAACTTTAAAAATTTGGCCTAGAGTTTGGGTTCTGAAAAACAAAAAACAACAAAACCCAAAAATGTAACAATAGGGCTGCCATGAATGAGTCCTATAGAAAGTGAAGAACCCTCTGGTACTATTACATTATTAAACACAATTTTTTGGCGTCATCTATGTGACATTTTACCTATATCACTCCAAATCTCCAAAGTAGCCTATCTGCAATGTAGATATCACAGCCCTCGCTTTAGATGAAGAGTCAGAAGCTTAAAAGAGTTAGAATAGTGAGTGAGAGAATTCTGTCAGATCTGAGTACGTTCTGACTCTTAAATGCCTCTCTTCCATTAAGCTACAGAAGAAAATAAAATGTGGGAAAGTTACCAAAGATGAAAAAACATATGTAGCTTTCTGTGTGTTTGTGATTTCCTAACACTTTATTTTTTAAGAACTTTTGCTTTATGTTTTATATATTTAAAGATAAAGAGATTCGACCAATAGAGCTGTCATGCAAGCACTCCATTGTGTATGGCTTGTATGAACAAATATCAATATGAAAAGAAGTCACTATCTGACTCTAAAAATTAAAATAAAAAAGCAGATACCATAATTTCTAGCAAGATTATTTAAAGGAATAAAAGTAATTTGCCCCCATCTCAAACAAGCAAAGAAAGAAAACAAAAACCTGATAGAGTTCTTTGCTAAAATGTATCACCTCAGGTAAGAAAAATGTAAAATGTGTCAAAATCAGAATAAATGAACATAAACAATGAAAACTGAGTAAGCTAACTATGATTTTTAACAAGCTTATTAGGTAGAAAACCTGGAAATAAACATGCCCTAAAACAGAAAGGAGCAATAATAGATACTATGACTTTTTCTTACTAAGTCAGAGGGTTATATTTTGAAGAAAATGGGAAAAAAATTAGAAGTAATTAGGGAGAAAATGTTCTGTTAAAAGACAAGTAGGAAAACTCAGAGAAAGTAATTTTGGCTATATACCAGTTCCCTACATCTATATACATGTTTTAACATTTAGGTTATTGATGTTTTGCATTATCTTATGTATCTTACATGTACCAATGCTTAGTAAAGGGAAAATATTAAAAAACCAAAACAAAACAATCAGATAACAGGCTCCAGCTTTAATGGATGTTTCCTACTGTCCAGTTCTTCAAGATGGCCTGTTTGTACTGACCTCATATAGCTAAGTTCTTGACCATAAATAACCCTAGCTGAATTTCATTCTGTCTTGTCCAAGGAGAGCATCTTTATCTTTTTGTTAGGCTGGGGAAAGGTCAAATGCGAGGCAGCTGGAGAGAGAGATGGTTAATTTTTCTTGACTCTAGTCCTCTTCATCTCTAGCTACTTCTTTTCTTGCAGCTTTGCTGTCTTATTCCAAAGCAAACTGCTCATTGAGGTAACTGACTTTTTCAGGAACGTATTACAGCAGTATCCAAAAGCCTATTTATGTTGAGAAATGGAAAGAATGGGCTTCTCGCATCTATCCCATAATATATTTTTCTATGAGCCCAAGATAAAACTGCCATTTCCTGTTATTATATTAGCAAAATCATGTGTAATAATTTGATACATTATTGTGAAACAACATAGTCATTGGGAGAATAAACTTAGGTACCTGACAGTAAGTGATCAATAAATGTAAGCTATTATTATTATTGTTATTATTATTATTACTATCAGCAGCAGTATTAACATAATCAGCAGCATTATTTATTAATATAATAAAAGTAAAGTGAGATTCTAGATGAGTTTGTCTACAATTGGTATACATGAAGGGTGGCTAGTTTTACATAGGTGAAGTAGTCTGAATGATTTCAGGGCTGCTTAAAAAAAACTCCCTCTATTTCACCTCAATTCATACACGTCTTTCTCATAGAGAGCTCCCAGTGACTAAATGAGAAAGAGTTTAAAATATGTACATAACTTTACAGAAAGAGTAATGAAACTAAAAGTAAATTATAATATAGATCAACTTATCAAGTAATTTTCCATAGTAGCAGCAAGAATATGGTAAAATTCAAGAGCAGTGGGATTTCCAGGATAGTAAAGCAGGATCTGTAATAAAATTATAATAGAAGGCAAAAAAAAAAAAAGTGAGAATTGCCAAAGATGAAAACTGTTAAAGTTAGAGTGAGTTTTATTCAATTGCTGAAAATAGTGAAGGTACAGTTGTTTTCATTCCTATTCTTCCCTTGATGCAACCATAGCTTCAGAAAAGTTTGGGCAGGAGATCAGTGGCAGAATTTGATTTATAAGAAATTTCCTCCGAATGCTGCAGGAGGCAATGTCTAAATTAAAGTGTCTTACACAGAAAGAATGAAACAAATGGATGCATTCATTCGAATCTTCCATAATGGGAACGAGGCTGGTGAAAAGAAATGGCTGCCTGATTAGATTTTTGAGTAATAAAAATGCAATAGAAAATGTACATAAAAAGAAAGAACTTGAAAAGTTTAGGCTTATAAAGAAAATGTTCTCAGTAAAAAGTCACTAAATTGTAAAATCATTTGCAAACTGAAATAAAAGATGAGATTGGAAATTTAGCAAGGGGTATATTAAATACTAAAATATTAAAACTTGCATTGAATTGTTGATTTTAGTGACTTTTACCAGCACCAAATTTATGTCAGGCTATAAGCAATGTGGTAAATCAAGATTATATAGACAATAAATGTGAACATTTTGAGAAAGTACTCCCATCACACAGACGTTTTTCAGTTAATGAACCATGGAAATTCCTTTTTTGGCACAGGTACAAAATTATTCAGATTGACTATGTATTCACATTCACTACATAATAAGCAATCAGGAGATAATTAACAGTCCTTGAATTCATTTTAAACTTTATAGACTCAGTCAAAGTGACAGCTATTTCACTTTGCAGGGTTGTGGCCTTTAGAAAAGTAACTGTAAATGATATAATATATAATCAAACTAGAGTCATTCTGATCGAATCAAGAATAAGTATGGTGAATATACAGACAAAAGTAGGGGTGATTCTGTATTAGAACACCAGGCTATGGCAAAGTCAAATAATGGACTCATCAACCCCCTCAAAAAAGAAGGTTTTTAGGGTCATCTTAGAGTTAGCTGACTCCAAATTTATCTTTCCATCAACTTATACAGTGTCTGATATTTCTACCATTAAATTCCCATTTTTGAGTTGACATCATGTCCAGAAGACATAATTTGTTTATCTAGAGGTTAGGTAGCTAAATGGGGTAATAAACATCAATATATTTGCTTCCGTTAGTTATCAGATAAGTTTTCTGTCACCTAGTACAGGAGAGAGCCAGGGAAGAAAGGGGTACACTGTATGAAATATCTGGAATAAGAACCTGTGTGTGGAGAACTAATCCACATAGATTACCAAACAGGGCAAGAGTGCCCTGGTTCTTGTTTGAGAGGAAGGCTCTAAAGGTTTAGGGATGAAATACCAAATTGGGGTGAAGGGGGTGGGGCCTGATGCAAATTCCGTGGAAATCATCACTAATGTCAATTTTGCTTAAACATGGTTCTTTTATAACATTTCCAAGAGAGATTTTACTAATATAGTTAAACTTGGTTCAAAAATTGTTGAAATCTTTTCATATTACCTTAGGGACTCTGAAAACAAAGTTATATAGCTTGCTGAATCTAGTATCAAAGCACAAAAAGTGAGACCCAAGCTCATAAGCCCAGAATTAAATCATTGTAGTTCTTATTTGTGTGGAAAAAAGAAAACTTGATGATTATCTCAGTCCATACCCAAAAGTTAATTCAAGATTGGTCATAGACCTAAATGTAAAACCCCAAACCATGATACATTAAAACTTTTGGTAGTAGCAATTCCTTGGACAGAACACTAAAATAAGTAACTATAAGAAAGAGATAAGATGAATTTCATGGAAACTAAATGTGCTCATCAAAAATAACAATGAAGAAAATAGATAAAGCACAGATTGGGCAAGATATTTACAGTATATACCTGTAAAGGAACATATAAGGTCATCAACAAAAGTACCAACAATCTAATAAAAAGATAGTAAT
>NW_011889015.1:2431915-2448944 GCF_000151845.1 Pteropus vampyrus
GCACAGATTGGGCAAGATATTTACAGTATATACCTGTAAAGGAACATATAAGGTCATCAACAAAAGTACCAACAATCTAATAAAAAGATAGTAATATAGATACACAAAACAAAATATGCAAAAGGCAAATAAACACATGACAAGATGCTTAACATTATCGGTTATCAAGAAAATTCAAAATACAAACACAATGAGATATTGTTCCATACCCATTAGGATGGCTACAATAAAACTGATAACAATAAATATTGGCAAGGATATATGGCAGTTGAAGCTCTCATACATTGCTGGTAGAGATATAAAATGGTCTAACAATTTTAGAGAATTGTTTGGTAGTTTACTATAAAGTTAAATATATATTACCTTAAGACCCAGCAATTTTACTTCTAGGTATTTAATAAAGAGAAATGAAAACATAAATAAAGAAAAGAAAAAAACTCGTAAAAGAATATTCATAGCAACTTTATTCATAATAATCCAAAACTATCAACAACTCAAATACCAATTAACATGTGAGAGGATAAAAAATTGTGGTATAATCATATAATGAAATATTACATAGCAATGAAAAAGCACTAATTACTGCATGCAGCAACATGAATAAATCTCAAAAATCATTATATAAGGCAAATGTTTCTAGGCACAGAAGAACACATACTATATGATTCAGCTTACACAATGTCCAAAATCAGGCAAGAGTATGATAATAGAAATCAGAAAGTGGTCGTCTAAGTGTTAGGGAAGGAGGAGGAAGAAATTGATTGGAATGGAGCTTGAAGAAACTTCCTGGGGTGATAGAACTGCTCTACATCTTGCTTTGGATGTTGGTTTCATGGATGTATAGAATTATCAAAATTTTAAAATCTGTGCATTTTTTTGCACATTAATTATATAGCAATAAAAGATAATTGTCAAATGGATTCTTGTATGTTGAATTCTTATTACTAGGCACTGTGCTAGTGTCTTCATAAGTAGTAGCTATAAATAAATCTATCCTTATGGGATAGGCTTTTTTCTTTTTTGTTTTAACATATGAGGAAATTGAAACTGCTTGGGTTAATTTCATGAAACTTAAATGGCTAGTAAACTACAAAGATGATAGTTAAGTCATAGTTTGATGCCCAAACCCATGCTCTTTCCAAACTAACACATTTTCATAATTAATGCTTCTTAAATTCCCTAATGACAAAAATAAACAGACTGAAAAATTTATAGATGCAGCTGAAATAGATGGAGCTATGGAGAAAACAGCTCGAAAACTGTGACCTGATATCTAAATTTTGTTTGTAAGAACTTATATGTTACAGAAAGAAGCACAAAAGGATTCGGAGCATAACACTAAACTCACACAATGCCTATTATTTAAATAATTTCAATGCAAACTATTTTAAGAAGCTAAGTTATTCAGTGCATGCACCTGTTAGAATAAAGCACTTTATAATCTTTTCTTTCGATAGAATTACAATTGTCAAAAATGTTTAGACAAAAAAATGGTATTCTTTTTTATTCTCTTGTTCCCTGCTAAAATATCACTCTAGTGACTAGGAGAAAGCAACTATAGAAACATGGAGAACAAATAAGACTTTTAAAAGAACAACCTAAATAATACTGGAGTCGATGATATTTCTAGAGACGCTCTCAGAAGTTATCTTTCTGTAAATGAATTTCTCTTGCTCTTCATCATAGTACTTAACTTTTTCTATTAAAGATTAATTTCTTTTAATTTCTTGATGGTATTTTGCTTCTTACGAATATCTTATTGAAATACAAATACCTCTTAGAATAGGTAAATCGATAAGATTATCAATAAAAACATGTTTGTGGGTAAGGAAGTTAAAAATAGAAGGCAAGTAGGGAACCACATTACAATATATAAATGTATAAAAGTAACATATACACAATGTTACATGTCAAAATTATCAAATAATAAAAAACAAGAAAATAGAAGGCAAGTATGCTTGTCAGGATAGAATAGACTATGCTGTGATAGCATATAAATTCTGAAAACTCAATGGTTTTACACAGCAAGGTTTATTTTTCACTCACAAGATGTCCAATGTAGGTCAAGTGACCTTTTTGTTTTGTAGGTCAAGAAACATCTTTTGTTTATGTGTTAACATGAGGCACCTGGTTGCTTGCCTCTTATTGTTTTGCTTTCTCAAAAGGTGCCATCCATGGTCTCTGCCAAAGGACACAGTGTGTGTCACCTCCACTCACTTCTTATTGATTACAACTCAGTCTTACTGTCCACCTTACTACAAAAAAAAAAACAAAAACAAAAAACAAACAAACAAACAAAAAAAACAAAAAAGCAAAGAAATACCTACCTGTGTGCTCAGGCACAGAAAACTATGTAATGATTGCACATAACACTGTCTGTTCCATAGCAGAGTTATCATTCGTGATGAGAGAAATTTTAAAAAAGAGGTTAGCTACTTACTACTGTTAATTTAGTCAATTTTAGGAAACATCTAAGATGGCCCACCTTGTATAAAAATGTGAATTTACAAATCACAGCTACCTGATCTCACAAATATATAGTCTCCTTGTGTGAACTCTGTTACTCTCACAGATATTGACTGCCCTTTTGATTGCTTCATCTAGTTAACTCCCAAAACTTATCCTCAAGAAAGATCTGAGGTGTTCCTTTCTTCTAAGGCATAAGCATGTCACCATTGGGAACGTGACCAAACATAGTTCTTTATCTTCTTCGCATCTCTAAGACTTCACAGCTAAGAGTATGTGCCATCTATTCCCTCAAGTAACATGGACTCAGGAGAATGCCACTTATTTTAAGTCTGTAGAAGAAAAAAGAAAAGATTTGCCGATTTAGTATGTTTTATAAATCTCATACTCACATCAGCTCCTTTGGAACATGGAGATGGACTTCCAGGAGAGAGAGAGAGATGTGAAGAGACGACCAAGAGGAATTGCTGTGAATAAATTAGTCATGACGTTCATTTTATTTAAGAAAATAAATAGGAAAGAGATTTCCCAAGTCTTTTCATCATGATTTACAATTATGAGTAAATGCACTACTGAGAAGTTAAGAGATAGAAAATAAATTGTTTTGTTTGAAAATCATCTTTGTAGGTATCATTTTATCACCGAGAGAAAGATTTAGCAAATACTTCTGTTTATATTTGAAATTTCCGTTCATCAAGGTAAGGAGACTAAAAAAATAAAATCTTTATAGAAACCTATTTCAAAAGACTTTCACAGAAAATACTGTTTCACATCAGCTTATGTAATAAAAATTGGTCGTCATCAACTTGATTCAGTAAGATGTTTGCAATAATTACCTCCAACAATGTGACAAACACAATGTTTAACAAATATTTCATAAATATAACAAAGACGATTGTTATGATATTTCTTTGCAATTTGATAGGTATAGTAAAATTCTAGATGATTCCTGTTACTGTAGAAATTAAATGGCAGGTGATAAATAATTTTTACAAAATATTGGAATCAATATTAGCCTCAGAGTATAAGCCATGTTGAACATATTATAATTAGAACAATGATTCTTTCTAAAGTCATTGCTTACCAGGTATGAAGTTTAAATAAATAATGGATTACTGGAAAAAATAATGGATTTATTGAGGGTTAGAGAAATGGCCCCAAAATAAAAAGGCAAAGTTGGTATCTGTTATGAATGGAAACCAAAGCAAACAGCAAAAACCAGCACCACAATGACAGTGACATTCGACTTCCAATTTCTCATAATCATATGCATTTGATTGTCGTGTGTTGGATAGAAACAGTCTTTTATACCATGTCAATTAGATGAAAAATTCTGGTCACATCGAGTATTTCTTTCAGGACACATTATTTTGATGACTTCGATCCCCTTTCTCTTTCTTTTTGTTTTGGTGACCATGATGCAATAGTCTGTAAGAACAGGGAGATGATGAGGCTGAATAGAGTAGCTGTGTGATTGACCATCACGTGGTCAGAATCCAGAGGACAGAATCAGCTAACTGGGGTGATGATCAGCACACGGATAACTGCTGATTGGTGAACATTGCCTCTTCTCAGCGCCAACACAACGTGACATGTCCTCCAACCAGGGCATCTGAAATAGGAGATTGTGGAATGAACTTGACTTGAAGTGAGGGTGCTTTCTAGAAGGAAAGAGAAAATTAGAAGGGAAAAATTCTTGATTATAAGGACTGTGATTAGGACCACGATAACCACAGTTCAATCTGAAGCATAAAAGGCTTTTCGTTTTTCTTTTTTTTTTAGTCGGACATCGGTGAATATGGCAGATGCAGCTTTGACTATCCTCCACAATTACTCTTGTTCAGTCTAAATCTATGTTCTTAGCAATTTAAAGGTGTTGAATAAAATTTAAAATATACATATATTGTAAATGAGAGTATTAATGCATATGTTTTCTAAAGGTTATGAAGAAAATATTGAGGCAATTATATTTTCCAAAATAGTAAAATAAATTTAAAGGTAAGGTAAATGAAGTTTATTTTTTGTTAAGAAGTCAATGCTTCACACACAATTAGAATAAGTTGTTATTTCAGGTCAGCATCTCTTCAGAAATCTTTCTTCCAACTCCATCCTAAGACACACAACTTTCTCCTTATGAATATCATAATTCAATAAATGGAGAAAGTTCTTAACTCTAATTTAAATCAAACATACAAAGATGGTATGGTATTTCTTTCTTTTTAAATATTTCTAATTATTCTTTTTTGGCCTGAGCTGTCATATGTGGAGAGTAAGGGTGAGTAAAGGGCTTAAATTTGAGAGTCAGTTAAAGGAGAGAGTAGAATCAGAAAAAGTAAAATTTGCATCTTAAAATTTTTTTCTAAGTATATAATCTTTTATATTGTTTTGTTAATACAAAGAAGTGATTCCATAAAAGCCCATTTAAATGTTTTAATGCAAAATATAATTTCTGGAACTGGACAAATTCTAATTTATGTTGGGAATAAATTCATAATGTAAGGGAGTAAGCTCCTCCTAGAGGTTAGAATAATTTTTGGTTTGAAGAGATTTTAAGGTAGAGTTTGATATGTCTTCAGTGTCATTTTTTTAAAACTTAAGAAGTAGAATTTTCTGGAATTGATAACAGAGGAGCAGCTTGTATATAGACTAAGTTATGACTATTTCTAAATTATTTTCTAAATATTATTTATAAATGAAAATCATAAATGAGAAGATGGTCTTTATTTTATCGGCTTAATTTTTCTGATATACCAAATTTTTTAATGATAAGAAACCATTCCACCTTTAAATTGTTCATTCCTCTAATAAAATTTATTGAGCATTGATATGCTGAACTATATACTAAACACCAGAATCAATCTATATGGCAGTGAATCAAAATTCTCCATTTTTGTAATAAAAAAATCAATGAAGCCAAAGTAAACATGTTGAATTTTGCCAAAACACTTGGCTTTTTGATAATGCTCATTTAATTTCTAGAGCCTAAAAGTGAAATATTTTTAACTTAAATAAATGTTGACATGGTTAGCTGAACGAGCTCTTTCACAGGCTACATTTTAATCTATCTAAGTTATTCTGAATTTAAGTTAAAAACATCGATACTGATATGACAATTAGACTCAAACTTATCCTTGCTTCTTTATGAAACACTCTTGATACTGACAGAGTTTTAAAAAAGCCAGCCAATAATTCTACCTCTGAATATTGAGATAAGACAGTTTGTCCACATAAAAATAAGTCATTTCTTAGATATTTTTAAAAATTTCCTATTTATTTTAATAGGAGATTAGGTTGTCATATCAAATTGCATAAAGAAGATGAGAGAAAAAAAAAGAGAGTGAGAGGCAAGAGTACAGCATCATTATTTTGAATTCATATGTTTAAAACTATCATAGGGAGAAAAAATAGATTGATTTTATATGTTCACAAAGGTGAGAATAAATTGATAAGTTACCTAGAGGTACATTGAGCCTAACTATAAGGAAGACATTTACATCAAAATTGTCCAAAAGAAAAAAAAAGGTGAGTTGACTCAGGAGGCTATTATTTCTCTTTCACTGGAAATATTCAGGAACAGAGAAGAATTCTTTTATTTACCCAACAAATACTTATTGCCTGACCCCCACACCATGCATCAGACACTTGTGGGCCCTAGAAGTAAAAGAATAAATAAATGTGGATGAGATATCTACCCTCATGAAACTTTCAGTCTAGTAAAAGAGACAGACACAAATAGAATGGATGCTCCAACTACCCTCGTGATGAACATTGCAGTAATAGAAACAGGTAGGGCTAGAAAAGCATGTGATATAAGGATCTATCTTAGTCTGGAATCTCAGAAAAGGAAGGAACAGTTGAGATCTGAAGGCAAAAAAAGACTTAACTAGGTACAGAGGAAATAACGGAGGAAGGAGCAAGCATGGCCTCTTCAAGAAACTGAAAGAAGCTAATATTGTAATATTGGAACAAGGAGAGTGAGGAGGAGCATGGTGTGAAATAAAAAAGGCAATCAGTGCTGAGATTTTGTATGCCCATATAGACTATATTAAGAATCATTTGGTATTTGTTTTTGACTTTTTTTCCAAGAAACTGGGACACTCATTAAAAGTTTTTTTTTTAAGGGAATGTTATAGTCAGATTTGGGTTTTGAAAAATCACTCTACTGATGCTGAGGTAGAGAATTTATTGTAAAGGAGCAGTAGTGAATATATAAATGGGGAGTGGATATGGCATTCTGAATAATACAATAATCAAAGAAGGAGGTGTCGCCTACTTAGACTACGCTGGTGGCAGTAGAGATGAACAGAAGAAAAATACTTAAGAACTAAATAAATAGGTTCTGGTGTCAGCGAATAATCTATAGTCTTTGGTGTTGGCTCTCAAGGGGCTCATGGTGATTCGGAGGTGTTTGTGATTCAGATAGAGACTCTTAGGTAAAGTTTGAAGGTGGTGATGGGGAGAGATGATCAGGAATTTGGATGTAGACACTTTAGTTTTGAGATTCCTTTAAAAGACCAGAAAAGATATGTAAAGCAGAGATTTGCTTATACTCATCTGGAATCCAGAGGACTAATACAGACCAAAGATAAAACTTGTGAATCAAATGATATAGGTTCTTATAGCAGTGGGAATAAAGATTCAGTCTGTGGAGTAAAAAGAGAAGAGGGCCAAGTTATGAGAAGCTTCACTATTTCATGGTGAAAGAGAATAAACTTGCAAAGAAATGTGAAGAGAAGCAGTCAGAGAGATAGAGGAAACCCTATTATTTACCAGAAACCAAGAGAAAAGAGTATTTTAAGTGGCAAGAAGTCAACAAAGTCAAATGTATCTGATGGGTCAAGACTTAATAATGGTCACTGGGTTTAGTAGTGTGTAGTCCATTCATGGCTTTGGGGAGATGGAGAGGAGATTCGTGTATAGATAAATTATTGGATGAGAAGAATACTAAGGTTCCTTTCAACTGTAAGCTTCTTCAAGCTTTTGTCATGGAAAGCTTCATTTTAAAATATTTTATAATAAGGTCATTACTTTGCCTGCCTTCTCAAAAATATTTGCTAAATTTGAGACAACATTTACTGGAAAAAATACAGTACAAATTTGTTTAAGAATATTTATAACTTTCAAAGACAGTGGTCAAAGTGAAAATATTTATATCTCTTTTTTTTGTTTTAATAAAAATCTCTTCATCTGGGCTGCTTCCTGAACTTCCTCTGAATAGCAATTCGCACAATGTTCAAACTGTAATCTCAAAACTGATTTTAAACTTCTTCATTCTTTTCTTAATCTGGGAAACCAATGGGATATATCATTTCTAGTCACTGTGTTAAATTACAGTTCTTCAGAAGTGAGAGATACTTTCCTGGTGATAAATTTATCTAAAGCCAGGAAAACCCTAATAGCTTTTAGGGTGTTTTTCAGAGATTGTTTTCCGTTGCTAACTGGCAGCTGGAGTCTATTCTTAGCTCCGTAACTGATTCGGGGCCTGATTCGAAATATGACTCCCACCAGTTTCTGTGTTATAATTTCCCTGCCTGTAAAATGTGTTACTCTCACAGATCTCCATACGGTTCTTTGGATATATTAGTGATGATCAGATACAAATTGTTATAACACTACAAAGTCTTTCTTAAAATGTAATTATCTATAATCCTCTTTTCCAGGCTGCATTTCTTTCAGAGTGTCAGATGGTTGGGTTTTACTGGTGTCTCTGTAGCTGGTTCAAACTACTCCCAGAATTTCTGGATCTCCAGCTCAACCAGGTACCTTATAAGTAAATTATTACTCTGTCTTCCCACTAAGCAATACTTTAATATCACAACCTGTCCTGGGTTTACGAAAAGCAAGTATGGAGTGGAGTTGCCTTCTACTTCTCCCTCTGTCCCATTGCTAGTCGTCTTCCTGTGTCCCCTCCCATCAGTAGAACTTTCTCCACATACCGTCAGCAGTTTTTCCTCCCACAGCTTCCAGAGGAGCCTCTTGATAACTGTCTGGCAGTGGCAGCCTTGCTTTTAGTGACTTCTCAAATTAGTAGCCTACTCTCAGAGTCAGCTTCTGTTGGCAGGGAGGTTCAATGACCTTGACTCTCAGGGTCTTCTTACAGTTCTTACCAGTGGGAACTGTTTAAACCTATGACATTTGCTGCTTTTAGCTCCTCTTACTGCCAGTCAGTATAGGGTCTCCAGCAACCCTTTCTCTCTTCTTGGTAATTCTTGGCTAAATCCTTAACCAGCTAGGTAATTCAGAATCACTCTCAGTTATATCTGGAGGTTATTACAAAAAGGTCCTTCTGAAGCCCTTGAAATGGTTTTGACAGTTACGTTTTCTCAAAAATTCCCCTTCCAAATTACTCATTGAAAATCATCCTAGATTCAGAAGAAAAACGTCTTTGGCTCTTGCTACACAGTCACTCTCTTGATTTTTCTTTCTCTTGTATTCAACTGTGTCCTCAAATTAATTTAGTCGGGGCAAGTTTTCTTAAATGTTAGTATTCTCTTCAAAGGCATAGTCTGTACACCTGCCAGGCAGTGTTCCAACTCAATGTAGAGAGGATCTAGAAACTATCTCTTCAAGAGCCTCTACTTCACAGATCCTCGACAACTATACATAACATGGCTTATGAATAGATCTGTGTACTCCACAGTACACTACAAGAAAGACAATATATCATGGTAGCTATAAGCATGAGATCTGACATTAGAATAACTTGCATTAAAATCATGTCTCTTCCACTTACTGATCATGTGATTCTAGGCAAGTGACTTTATTTTCCCAGGTCCTAGTATCCTCGTCTGTTAAATAAGGATAATAATATCTATCTCATATAGATGCTATGGATCCCTTCCTCATATTAATATCTATAGATAAAATTTAATGTTGTACATTTTTCTATACTCTTCTCAGATGTATAGAGAAAAAAATATATATATATTTTTCTTTTCTAAAACTGTTCTGGTCTTCCTCAAGAGCCAAAAAAGGAACATAATAAACTAGCCTGGTAACTTCAGTTCTATGCAACTTAAACAGTCCCATTAGATAATGCTTGTCCTCCTTAGATAAAAATAATCAGTCTCTCAGATTTCCATTTTCCTTTCCCTATAGCCCTCCAAGATGGCATTAGATAAATGAAGGGTAGGTAAAATTAACTGTCCTCATTGCAGCAGGAAAGAAAGGGTCTAGAGATTCATGTGATATCCTTGTACTTTTCTCTGGTCTCCATGGTGATGACTTTCTGTACCCTGCTTGCTCTGCTGGCATCCCAGCTCAGGTCCAGGCAATGACTTGTCCTTCTCTTGGTTTTGTTATGTCCCTATGGAGCAACTCAGTGATTCAGCCTTCTGTTGGATTCTACTGACACTTTGGACACATCCCCCAACTCTCAAATTACTTCTATGTTTAAATCAAGAAAAGTGTTATCAGCAGCTGCATTTCTTCCTTTTCTCTATTATCTCTCAAGATCAGAAAGCACAGGCTTCTCTTGAACACCCTCTAAATCCTGTCTTCCTTATCCACAGCTTTATCCTCATGGCTAAAATTTAATGGTGGTTTGGATGTAGATATAAAAATGAGATTACTTACTGATAAAGGAGCCCAAATTTGGATGTAGTTAAAAATACCATGCCTGTATTTACCTTTCACTCTTTTCCTGATAGATTCGTATCCTCTTCCCATTTTTTATATCAAATTTCTAAGAAAGTGGATGCTAGGTCTCTGCATCAAATTTATTTCTCTATTCATCCTCATGTTCTGGATATGACAAGGCAAGTCCTGTTTGCTGCCCTGGGAGGCCCTTGTTCCCTTCCAGCCCTGGAACCATTCCTCTTACAGCTGCTCAACTGCAGAGCCTGCAAGAAATTTACGTGGATCAGGCATCACCAATAGAGAAGGTGAGTGGCATCTCTACCCAAAAGCAGCGGGAACTGTAGTCTGGCTCTTAGCTCCTGCCAGGCCCTCCTCCCCGCTCAAGCTCTGGATTGAGAGAGTGAAGTCGGTGATCTGAGCTGGCTACCTCAAGACCACATGGTTCTAGTCTTGGTTTTAGAAAACTGGGTTTTCTTTTCGGCTTGGCTAAGAAGTCTCTTTAAATTTTTACTGGTCTTAATTTTATGCCCCAATTTTTCATTGGTAGGATTTGCCTTCTTTCTCTCGAGTCAAAGAAGAGAGCTTAAAGTTCATTTTCATTGCCCCACCTTTTCTTCCTTCAGCAGTCTATCCTATATCTACTTGAGCATTACATTATTTTTTTAGCAGAGCTACTATCCTGATCTTAAGATGACTAACTATAGATTTGAAATAAGTCCAAAGTGCAGATTTTTGTTGCATACAGATTCACCGCCCGCCCCCCCCCTTCCGCCCCCCCCAAGGAAGAACCCTGAAGGTACCCAGTGTGAAATCCTTGCCTTCTCCCAAGGACTGACTTTTTTCTTCCCTATTTGCCCTTGTTGTTGTTGTTGTTGTTTTCCTTTTGTTTAGATGTACGTACTTGGGATCGGAAGTCAAACACTGTTGTTAGTACTTGGAGGAATGAGTACCTCATCTGGCTTCCTAGTGAAAATTCACTCAGCTCTAGGATGGAATTTCAAAAGCCACCTTCTATAGGAATACACCATTTATTTCTTTTGCAAAAGTCCAAGACTCTCCCTGCTAGAGAAGATTAACAGAGCTTCTAAAAATATTGGGAGAATTCTCATTAGTACATGTAATGAACCAGTCAGCTTGTTGTATTCCTAGCATATGCCTGATAAGACATCAGAAACGTTGCAATTTTTTTTTTCTCCTTTTTCTCAGTGTTTGGGCAGGAATGCCATGGGTTCCACGTTGGTTGGGTCAAAGAGGTGAGGTCTAGAGGAACCTCCTCATTGCATAGTTAATCTTAGACCAAATAGTGACTGTTAGACCAAATTTGTGAGAAGATCACATTATATCTTATTCTATATATTGAGGGCCCAGTAAAGTACGGCTCTCATAGCCAAACATACCCTGGTTTGTAGAACAACTCTTAGAAGATACAAATTCAGGACAGACATCCAACTTTCACTCCAATCCCCATCTCCATCTCAAGAGACAAGGAGATAATCAGATGAAACATGTGGCTGAGCATGAAACTACTCTTTAGGAATACACAAGTTCATTGCTGGGGGTGGGAGGTTTTGCAAGACAATATCTTGACTTATTAATCTATGTGACTTCTCTGTCCACTACCTAGTCAGAACTACCCACAGTGACCCAGGAACAAATAACAACAAAACACATAATAAGCTAAATTTGAAATAAAAGAATAAAGAGCAAGAAATACTCTATGCTGAGTTTTTTTCTTCTTCTAAAACAGGACTTTTCATTTGCATTTGAGCAAAGTTATAGGTCGCTGGGATAAGAAGTCTCCTTAGATCTCCTTAGCTGTTTCATTACTGAGATATCGACCTGCCAGCTATTTCTGCCTGTATGTCACCTGGGGTGGCCTAGCAGTAGGACAGTTACCTGAGCCCTAGATACTGTCAAGCCCGGGATACCCTTAAGTCACCTCCATTGACGTGAGTAGCCTTAATACCCAATAGGCTGTTATATCCTGTGACATCTGACTGACAGTGAAAACCAACTCTTTTTATGTAGATGCTTATTATTTTGTCGACATTGTCATTATAAACAAATAACTGGTTACCTTAGATGATGCCCAATGTACACTTTAGAAAGGAATCCAAAATAGCTAATTCAGTGATAAATTCTTAAATATTCATGTTTTTAAAAATCATTTCAACATAAATAAGTGATAATGAAAACATGACCAAGTGCTTGACAACAAATAACCATGAAGGATGATTGTTACTGTTACTATTATTTGATATTACAATAAGAGATAGTTGTTTTGATATTTTAAAGATCCAGATTATTTGATATTTAAATGGATGCAAAAATGCCAGTTTCCCCCCTATTCTTCCTCCAAATAATATGAGATGTTGATGTACTGATATCAAATAAGAAAATTATATAACCACACACAGAGATTTTGATTTTGATTTTAGGCCCGTGGCACACTAGATCAAAATAAAGATTTTTATAGAAACAAATCTATTTAGCTCAGTTGGTGAGGGATGCAAAGGAATCAATGTGGAGATCATGTGACTCTAAGCTAGTATGGTTTGGGAAATATTTAGGTCAAAAGCAGCTAAAGCATGTATGCGATGGTTTAAATACACCCACAGCCTAGTTGTGGGGGAGAGAGCCTTTATGTAAGCAAAGTGAAACCCATTTTCTGAGGACGTTTCTGTACAAAAACACATATGCAGTAGCACCAAGTCAGCACGCTGGCCTCTCAGTGCAGGCTGGCAGGTAGCCAAGTCCTAGCCTGCTGAGAGAGAAAATTGAAAGAAAAAAAACAAAGTAGCTGCACAAAGTGAAGTCTAATGGTGAATGTGGAGATTTTCTAGGCAAGCTAGTGGAAAGAAAGGTCAAGGTTCTGCTTGTGTGGCACCTTCAGAGCCAGACCCACTGCTGGGATGTCCTAGTTTCACAAAAGGCCGGGTCCTCCTTGTGGGGAAAAATACACACATACATGAGCTATTTCAGAGCGTGAGCACTGAAGCGTGCTGTTAGGAAACAGATATTCTCCAGCAGACACTGTTTTGTTTTTAGCAATTGTCAATTGTAGGATATCATGATTTCAAAGTCTATAAGCTGACCTCGAGGCTAAGATCAATGACTCTCCAAAATTAAAAAAGTCAATGGAAGTGCTTTATTACAAGAAGGTACAGGAAGAAAGTGACATCATAGCAGAAAGATTTTCTGGATAAGAGCGCAAAGAGATACTCAGTCTTCTGGCCAAGAGGCTCCAGTACCCCACTCTTAGCCAAATATCTGCCGTGCATGATAGTTGGTCAAAGGGCTCCCGGCTGAAGAATGTAGAAGTCTATTTTTCTTGAAGACTCTTCTCACCTCACCAACTCATGATGGCCTGTCTCTTTGATAATTCCAATTTGAAAGTTTATTCAACAGATAATTATTGAATTTTGGACACCTCATTAGCATTTCTCCGCTCTTAGCATACGTTATATAGCTGATTGTCACGTTTCTGACCATATCTCATCTAGGGCCACCATGTTGCAAAGTTCAAGGTGACACCAGTCATGTTCCATGTAAATGACCTCTCTTGGGTTGGTGCTATGCAGAGGCTTTATTCTTTTAACAGAGAGGACTAGGAGTTCTTTGAGGGCAGAACCAATGTGTGTTGTTTCTTGAACTTATCTCTAGGGTTTAATAAAAGATGCTGCACATAGTAGTTGTTCAGTTAATGAAAGCATATTATTATGACAATGATGATTACGGTGAATTTATCTCCTCTGAGGAAAAAATTAAATATATGCTTAGGTGGTCTAAGCTGTTTGGTTCCTGAACATTCAACAGTAAGTTCTCTTTCATGACCACCTTATTTTTATTCTGCATCTTGAGCATGTAAACTGTTATTAGATTTTGGGGAGATTTCATTGCAGTATTTACTTTTATCAAGGAAAAGAATGGAGTTAAAATCAAACACAGGTAAAAATGATGTAACTATAGATTCCTTTGGTTTATTTTAGCCAGAGATAAGAAACATCTTTGGTTTTGCCCAACCATTCAAATTGTTTTTATATTAAATAAAGTAGAAGTATTTAGCTTCTTGCTTATCATGCACACAATTACAGTTCTTTATTTATGCTTTAGTGCCATCACAATTGCTAAAATTCACTCAAAGGTCTTTCAAAAAACCTGTGCCTTGCTGTTTTATGAGAACACTTGGAAATGATTTAGCCCTTTTTGTCCTGTTTTCTAAGTTAATTTTGTATTCTATGATGATATTTTCAGTTGTCTCATATATATGAGACAGTTTCACAGCTCATATTTGGAGACTACATATAGCTTTCACACATTAAACTTTACTATTTATTTCATTTCCAGAGATAGTTTCAAACTAGTATAATAGGAAACTACAAGTATAAACCTATGCAAGTAAAAAAATCAACCAAAGACCCAATTTGTAAGTATATATTGCTAGATAAAGTGTTAGACCTTAGACTGGGACATAGAAGATTTAAAACCTTGGCTCTTGTTCTCAAAAGACATATAATCTGCAGACCGATGGAGATAATTGCAAATGGTTGAATACAATATACTGATGTATTTTGCACTTAGAGTTGTTTTAAGCATGCCAGAAGATCCCAGAAGATCAATGTAGAGTGAGTTGAACCTTGAAATGGGACTTTAAAAATGGACTGGAGTCGAATGCTCAAGGATACCTAACTTGGTACCACTCTCTGCTTCATTATTGGAGTAACTAAATAGTTAACAAGCATCAACATCTGTCCAACCCAAGTCCTATACACATGCTTTTTTTTTTACTTGAAACGTTTTTCCTTGGGCCTCTAATTAATGGTCACTTTTTCCACCTCAGCCCCCTTTCACTCCAGAGTAGTTTAATTCTCCATTATACTTCATTACATCCCTTTTCTTCCTTTGTTGCCTTTATGAAATCTGTAATCAAATACTTGTGTAGTTATATGTAAGGTCCAAAGGGTGAGGATCAGGTATATTTTGTTCATTATCTAACACAGTACCTAACACATACTAAGCATTTGATGTCTTATATGTATGAATAAATGAGCCAAGCATAGTAGATACTGGGGGAATAAAGATGAATAAAGCTTGGTGTCAATCTTGAAGAGAACACAATGTAACAAAGAAGAACAGGTGCATATAAAGCAGTTAAGATTTTGGGGGCCAACTTTCCCAGTTAACTTTTAAAATAAAGAATGTTCAATACGGAGAGAATTTATAGTGTTTCTGACTTGTGAAGATCACTTTGTCCCACAATAGATAATTCAAGCTACCCAATATAAGCCTGAATGGGTACACGAGAAGATATACTTACAGATTTTAAAGAATTATGAGACAAACGCCTTTGATAGAGTAAATGCATTTGAAGCACAATGCCCTTAAAATAAATTACAACCTGAAATGGCACTCTAGGGAGAGTGGAGAGATTCGAAATGCTCCTTGTTCTTTGATTTTTTCCCCTCATTCACATGTAATTATTCCTCTCTTTTGTCTTTGAAATTGTTGTTTTATGCTTCACATTTCAGCTTGTTTATTATATGACAAGATTAATAACTCTCACACAAAAATAACCAGTAATTATGTGCATTTACTATTTTATGAAGGTAAAGAGATGGCAATTAACAGGTTTTAGAACACTGGAGATTTTATCTTTAGACATATTTTTTCTAATATTAATCACTATATGTAAGTCATTACACTCCTCAGCTGTAGTGGTTATAATTGTGTTGGATGAAAGACATGATAATTCAGAAGTGCATATGTGTATATATAAATATATACACTAAATATAAAAATTGTCCTTAGTGAAGGCTTAAGAGGAATACAACTAATTCAAACAAGGTTAAACATTTTAATACAAAGTAAATTAGGAAAATCAATATTTTCTCTTGCTTTAAAGAAACATAAGAAATGTACCATTCTGCTGGTGAATTTAATAACAGGGGAGGCTATGCATGTGTGGGAGCAGGAGGTATGTGGGAAATCTCTGTAGCATCTCAATTTTGTTGTGATCCTAAAATTGCTCTCATAAGTATCTTAGAAAAAAGGGAAATAAGAAACTGACTGAATTGTTATAAAAGATTGTAACAGGAAATAAAGACATGCGCAAGGAAGACAATCACACTGGGGAATTTGATTCCATAAAATATTTGGTTATTTCCATTTTATCATACCAGGAATGTCCTTGCCTATGAATGAACTTGATGGTGGCACCAGTATCACTGGTATAGGAAGCAGAGCTTGTAGAGTAAATACATTCAAAGCACAGTCATCAAATATCCTCCATGTCAGTCTTATGTCTGGGCTTAGGTTCTCATTAAAGAATTTCTTTCTTTGTTTCTTTGTTTCTCTCTCTCTCTCTCTCTCTCTCTCTCTCTCTCTCTCTCTCTCTCTCTCTCTCTCAACCCTATCGTCCTCCCCGACTTCTTCTTCTATTTTTTTTTAAGTGAAGATAAATGTCCTTCCTCTTACTTTTAGTTCAAATGTTTAAAAATCACATATGTGGGTATAATGTAATATAATATAAACCATTATACATAATTGAATCATTTAAGGATACATTCACCAATGAGTTAGATAATATCCGACCAATGATGGCTTTTAAAATGTTGAATTAATTTTCTTATGTTACAATAATTCTGGAGGAAGGCAATGACAACACGGGGTGAGTGTAGCTGTTCAGGGAAGTCATCAAAGAACCACACATCTTCTCTTTCCATGCTCTGCCATGTGGCTTTCATCTTCATGATCCCAAGATGGCTGCTGCACTGCTAAGTAACACATCTGCATTTCAGGGAGGAGGAAGGGGAGAAATAAGGGATTTTCTCCCCATTAAGTTTTTAATAAGAAAGAAAAGCTCTATCCAGGGGCTGTTTTCTACATCTTAGTGGCCAGAGTTGTGTGACAAGGCTACCTCCAACTGCAAGAAAGGTTTAGAATTTCAGAATTTTACTCTTTAGTCTCTTGGAGAAGAAGACAAAAG
>NW_011889015.1:2450014-2508640 GCF_000151845.1 Pteropus vampyrus
GAGAAGATATACTTACAGATTTTAAAGAATTATGAGACAAACGCCTTTGATAGAGTAAATGCATTTGAAGCACAATGCCCTTAAAATAAATTACAACCTGAAATGGCACTCTAGGGAGAGTGGAGAGATTCGAAATGCTCCTTGTTCTTTGATTTTTTCCCCTCATTCACATGTAATTATTCCTCTCTTTTGTCTTTGAAATTGTTGTTTTATGCTTCACATTTCAGCTTGTTTATTATATGACAAGATTAATAACTCTCACACAAAAATAACCAGTAATTATGTGCATTTACTATTTTATGAAGGTAAAGAGATGGCAATTAACAGGTTTTAGAACACTGGAGATTTTATCTTTAGACATATTTTTTCTAATATTAATCACTATATGTAAGTCATTACACTCCTCAGCTGTAGTGGTTATAATTGTGTTGGATGAAAGACATGATAATTCAGAAGTGCATATGTGTATATATAAATATATACACTAAATATAAAAATTGTCCTTAGTGAAGGCTTAAGAGGAATACAACTAATTCAAACAAGGTTAAACATTTTAATACAAAGTAAATTAGGAAAATCAATATTTTCTCTTGCTTTAAAGAAACATAAGAAATGTACCATTCTGCTGGTGAATTTAATAACAGGGGAGGCTATGCATGTGTGGGAGCAGGAGGTATGTGGGAAATCTCTGTAGCATCTCAATTTTGTTGTGATCCTAAAATTGCTCTCATAAGTATCTTAGAAAAAAGGGAAATAAGAAACTGACTGAATTGTTATAAAAGATTGTAACAGGAAATAAAGACATGCGCAAGGAAGACAATCACACTGGGGAATTTGATTCCATAAAATATTTGGTTATTTCCATTTTATCATACCAGGAATGTCCTTGCCTATGAATGAACTTGATGGTGGCACCAGTATCACTGGTATAGGAAGCAGAGCTTGTAGAGTAAATACATTCAAAGCACAGTCATCAAATATCCTCCATGTCAGTCTTATGTCTGGGCTTAGGTTCTCATTAAAGAATTTCTTTCTTTGTTTCTTTGTTTCTCTCTCTCTCTCTCTCTCTCTCTCTCTCTCTCTCTCTCTCTCTCTCTCTCTCTCAACCCTATCGTCCTCCCCGACTTCTTCTTCTATTTTTTTTTAAGTGAAGATAAATGTCCTTCCTCTTACTTTTAGTTCAAATGTTTAAAAATCACATATGTGGGTATAATGTAATATAATATAAACCATTATACATAATTGAATCATTTAAGGATACATTCACCAATGAGTTAGATAATATCCGACCAATGATGGCTTTTAAAATGTTGAATTAATTTTCTTATGTTACAATAATTCTGGAGGAAGGCAATGACAACACGGGGTGAGTGTAGCTGTTCAGGGAAGTCATCAAAGAACCACACATCTTCTCTTTCCATGCTCTGCCATGTGGCTTTCATCTTCATGATCCCAAGATGGCTGCTGCACTGCTAAGTAACACATCTGCATTTCAGGGAGGAGGAAGGGGAGAAATAAGGGATTTTCTCCCCATTAAGTTTTTAATAAGAAAGAAAAGCTCTATCCAGGGGCTGTTTTCTACATCTTAGTGGCCAGAGTTGTGTGACAAGGCTACCTCCAACTGCAAGAAAGGTTTAGAATTTCAGAATTTTACTCTTTAGTCTCTTGGAGAAGAAGACAAAAGAGAAGGGGGTTGGAATGGATGTTGATTGAGATAATTCAACAAAATCTATTACAACTCTACCTAAAAAGTTCTACCCTTCCTTAGAGAGATTCTTATAACACAGAACTTAGTAAATGTAGATAGAAGGTAACTGCTCTGGTCACTCTAGCTGTGAAACAAGCTACCCCTTAGTGGCAGAAACAGTAACTTTTTTATATGCTCACAAATTCTGTTGGTCAGTAATTCAGACAGGGCACGGTGGAGATAACCTGTCTCTGCTCCCCAGTGTCTGGGGCCTTAGCTTATATAATGATGCAGACTTTCTTCACAGCGGGTGGGGGGAGAAGAAACCGAAATCATCTGGCGGCTACTTCACTCTCAGGTCAGGCTTCTGGGTTAGGATGACTCGAAGGCTGGGCTCTGCGGGGTGTCAGTCAGAACCCTCCACATGGCCTCTTATGCAGCCTGGGCTCTCTCAGCACGCAAGATAGATTCTGAGAGAGAACATTCCAAGAGCAAGTGTGCCCAGAGCCCCAGGCAGAAGCTATATGGCCTTTTATGACCTAGCCTTGGACGTCACACAGTGACTTCCACAAGCAGTGACCAGCCCTCCCAGATCTATGCGGAAGGAGCAAAAACTCCTATTTACAAAAGCTGCCACAGTAGCAATGACAGGACTAAACGTGGAACACGATTCTTGAAGAATGCCTTTTCTTCAACTTTCTTTTCCGTGTTCCCCATTCCTATTGCACACTAAAAAAAAGACAGTGTTGAATCTATCAGGAGAAAGTCCCTTTCTAGTATTTCCGAAGGATGGGTGAGCTGTTGAACCCACTAAGCATGAGAGAGCACCCAGAGATAAGGTTGTTCCAATGCTAACTTGCTGCAGAGTCTGATGAATGAGCATGGCTGGGACAGTGCTGCAGATACGTAATTAAGCACGGCCACCTCCATGCGAAATGGCTTTCCTATGAAGTGCTGTAGGGGGTTGTCTATGTGTGAATCCTCTGAGTGTAGAAAATTGCTTTTCTATTTTCCACGCAATTTTGAATGTATGACCTATGTTTGCACGGAAGCAGCCAGATCTATAAGGTTAGATCATTGAAAAGACAGTGAAGTGGAACCAAAGAAGGCTCTTTCTCTGAAGTGAAGAGTGGCATGTTGTTATGTTCTTTATAGCGCAGGAAAAATATCACAACAACATTTCTGAGCAAATTAGGTCCATGAAGAACAATTTCAGGCATAAGATGCCATTTCTGTTTTCGAGGCCCTTATCGTAATATTCTTTGCAGGTAAGTGTGGTGGAATGATTTAATCTTGGCTCTGACACTTACAGACTCTGGGACTCTGGGCAAGTTTCTGTAGCTCTCTGTCTGCTTCTTTTTCTCATATTGTGAAATGAAGATTAAAAATGCCCATCTTAAACAGTCACAGTAAGGATTAAATGCATATTCTCCTTGGGGTACTCTTGCCCCCTGAACTGCCCTGACAATGGATAGGCTGTCAGTTCCTCTTGGAAACCATTTGTGATGTTACCAAAGGATGTCAGTTCCTCTTGGAAACCATTTGTGATGTTATCAAAGACCGGCAACTATCTCTGCTATGTGGTCCTAAATTGAGCTCAAGGCTTCCCCTGAGTTCTCCCAGATCTATGCGGAAGGAGCAAAAACTCCTATTTACAAAAGCTGCCACAGTAGCAATGACAGGACTAAACGTGGAACACGATTCACAGTTCTTAACATTCAACAATTCATAAATTCCAACTGAAAACGATTTTGTGCCACATAATGCATTATGGTCTGGAAATATGGCAATGAATAAAATCGGAGTGGCCTCTGCTCTAGTGTTTTGTATGCTCTGGTAGAGGAAAAATGTCAGTAAACAAGCAAGCAAATAAGAATAAAAATAATTTCGCATAGTGATAAAAGCTATAAGAAACCAAAGAACTTGGTAGGGATGAGTGACTCTTGAGAAGAGCATATGGGCAGATGAGAAAGTTCCTAGTCCAGGACATCTGAATTCTGAGAAGTAGTCTATGGCCATGCCACTCTGAACACACCTGATCCCGTCTGATCTCGGAAGCTAAGCAGGGTCGGGCCTGGTTAGCACTTGGATGGAAGACCACTTAGAAAGATTGGGTGCTATAGGTGGAAAAACAAACAAACAAACAAACGAACAAATAAATAAAAAATTCTGAGAAGTAGCCAGACATGTGAACGTGGTACCAGGTGCTCTTATGAGCACTCTCTGTGTATTAACTCACTTATTCTCCAAACAACTTCCCGAGGAAGATACTCTTCTCATTCCCACTTTACAAATGAGGACACCAAGGTGGAAGAGTGAAGTAATTTGCACAAAATTACAGAGCTAGTAAGTGGCAGAGTTTGGAAACAAACCCAGACGACCTGCCTCTAGAAGTTCATGTTCTCAGCCTCTTTGTTATTAATGTCCCTTAAGAAGCATTTGATATTTCATTGATATTTACTTTTTACTTGTATGTTTTTCCTACTAGACCATGAATAAATAGATTGTTTGAACTCAGTCCCAAGAATAACACCCAGTTCTTAGTCCATTCTTAATAAACATTTACCAATTGAGTACGTGAATGCATGCCTGCAATGAGCAAATCTAGATGAAATAAAGGATTTCATTCAGTGCTTAGCATCAGTTAAGTGATTACAATGTTAGTTCTCCCTCCCTCTCTGCCTCCCCGACTGCCTGAGTTAGACTCATATAGCCTGCTGCTGAACTTGAAGTAACTAGAAGATTTATAGGGGAAGGAGGGGTCGCCTTCATAATATAATGCTTCGGAAAAGAAATTAAGAAAACAAAGTCTTTTAATTTGTTAGCAAAAGCTTAAAGAATAACTTTAGTGAGCTCTGAAAAACACACACACACACACACACACACATGGAAGCAAGGAACCTGTAAAGTAATAAATTTCCTCCTTCCAACATAAAAAATGGTGGTCCCTGAGCTCAAAGAAAAGCTATATGGAAAATTTCCACACATACACATTTTGGGGGAAAATGTAGGGAGAAATAGAAAGTTAGTTAAATGTCTTTAATAGGCACTTCAAAGTCCTTGATCATTAAATCATTTTCACAGTTTTTTGACTGTTATCAACTCCCAAACCTTTCCAAAACCACTCCTTGAAAGGTTGCAATACATTTGAAAGGCAAATCAGATTTGGAAATTTTGCACGAAAGAGAACTGTATTTTGTACTTTAGAAACATTTTTCAATGTCAGCACTGAGCTGCCTCCTGCCAAAGATGAGCTTGGAAGCAGTGACCTTTGCGGATGACTTGTCTTTGTTAGATTTTTGCCCTACAGGATATTGGAAGCCCGGTCACGGGGACATTTAAGGATACCAGGTGGTTTTGAAATGCTTCGTTAAGTTGGGTGACTTATCTAGGCCTGAATGTAATATTTGAAAAAACAATTCTTCCGTGAAGAAAGTGAACATTTATACAAGATGGATCAGCTACAGTATTCTCAGAAGTACCTACCATGTTCCTGCTGCTGCTGCTGCTGAGTTTGATGAGAAGGATGGAGTTATAGGCTGAATGTTTGTATCCCCCAAAATTCATATGCTGAAATCCTAATTCCTAAGGCGATACTATTAGGAGGTAGGGGCCTTTGGATGGTGATTAGGTCACGAGGGTGGAGTACTCACGAATGGGGTTAGTGCTCTTATAAAAGACTTTCTAGAGAACTCCGTTGATCCTTCTGCTTCATGAACTTAAAACAAAACAAAACAAAAAACCCCAGCCATCTATGAAACAGAAATCCAGTCCTCATCAGACACTGAGTCTGGCGGCGCCTTGATCTTGGACTTTCCAGCTTCCAGAACTGCAAGAAATAAATAATCTGTTGTTTATAAACCACTCGGTCTATGGTACTTTTTATAGAAGCCTGAATGGACTAACACAGATGGTGAGTTTAAGAAAACAGCAAGAGAGCATTCTCTACATTTTTTTTTTAACCCAGTGCCATATTGAATTTTTTTCTAGGTAAAAGTGTAAAGTGTCACAAACAGAAGTTATCCAGCCTAGGCAACTTCTGTCTTTAATGCTTTATTTATCATTCTAACCAGAATTGTCCCCCAAATACTCAGAATTTGTTGACTGGCTTATGGAAAATGGCATAACCAGTGAAAGACAGTGGCTAACAGAGGATAAAGAGTCTTACAGACATTTTCAAGCTACTTCTTCTACATCCCGTCAGATCAAAGCAGCTATAGAAAATGCCCGAGCTGAAATGGTTCTTCAATACTTCCTGTTGGTGACATAACCATAAAGTTTTTCAGCTTTTTCAAGTTAATAAATATAACCCTCTTCACGCAGCAAACATACTAGTGAAATGGTTCCGTTGGGAGTTTGACAAAAGAAATGCTACCTACCATCAACACCAAGGATCTAGTCTATTATTAACCCATTTTATAATTCCGAAGTTAGAGAAATGAGCCTACTAAGTTGTAAAGTAGCACAAAGGGAGCAAAAGGGACAACAAGAAAGCAATATTTGCTGCAGCCCAACATCTCCTGTCAAAGTGATGACAGCCATGCGTACAAGCAACCAGGAGTACCATGTGGAGGGAGGGCAGCTGGAGGCAGAAGGTTCAAAATAAATGCTACAATTAACTAGTGTTACAGTTACCACTGGTGGTCTCAGATTACAATTCTGGTCTTGCATCTAGTAGATATTCAAGAAATTTTAAAGACTGATTGCCTGAACAGTCCAATGTGCTTGAAAGGAAAAAGAAATTGGGCTTCTAGTGTGATTATGCTATTAATTTGGAAAAGAACATGTGACAAACAAAATCAACTGATGCAAATATTAAATGCAGTGACTGGTTAAAAAATCTTGAAGTGTGATCATGTGAACAGGTCGAGCTATGAATTAGCTTTTTTTCTTTGCTCCCATCCCTTAGGTTAGCAAATACACCATCAATGACAGATAGCATTCATAGCCTTCATAATGCAGGTTGAACAGCAGGTGGCAGCAAAGGATACTGTAAGAGAAACTGACTTTCTTTAGTATATATGCGAGAATTCTAGAAAACTCATCTTGATGGCCTGCAGGTAGAGAAGGCACTCAAAGGTGATTTCTTTCTTACCTCTGAGTAAAGTATATGATGCAAAAAAGAATGCTATTGGGAAGGCTGATCGTGATAGATCTAAGTTTAAATGCTTTTATGTCATTTTAACCACCTTTTGACTAAATGAAAGGATTGAAAAAGCTTACTGAAAATACAAGTATCCCACAGCAAAGCCTAACTAATCCTCTTACAAAAATGGACATTTATACCGAAGAGAGATTTTTATAATAAGACATGACATACCATATTTATTATAAAAATTATCATTCAGACCAGTGTGGAAATATGCCAGTTGGAAGGTGATTTGTTCTTTGGCTCAGAGAAATATTAATAGAAGGATATTAATATCCTTCAAAGAAAGGACATAAGTAAAGAAAACATTAAAACATCATTAGGTATAGATGGGCTTCTTGAGAATGTGACAATGGCATGAGAAAAAAAGATCTCTGGATCTTAAAGTATTTAAAAATAGGAATGATGAAAATATTACAAAGAAAAGAATGTGCAAGAAAAAAATGTGACAACTTGTGAATATTTATAACACAGGGGACCTATTTATAAGCAAAAATTAGAGGTATTCCAATGTTAAGACCAGCTTCTAGATTCCCAAGAAAATTAAAGTGATGATCCTAGTAGATCAGTTTTTGCAGAAGAGTACAACTTTACCTGTTTACAGCTCATCTGTGATAGTATCTGTTTTAATTTGTGTCCAATTAGGTGAGTAATGGATGCAGTTGACTGTTTCCCAAGATATTTAAAGTAACTGATAGAAAGAAAGGCCCATACTAGAATGATTTTAAGTTATGGCATCATACCCACTGGGTTTCAAATGCCATTTCAGCCTTAGAATAACTATGCGATGTTGTCCAAATTATGAAATTCACTGAGTCACAGTGTCTTGTAAGATACCCCCTCTTACTAGGCTGTGTGAGTATAAAATAAGACAATGCATCAAAATGCTTACCTCATGGAAATTACTTCTTAATAATTTTACTTCTTTTCTCTCTTCAGGAAAATTCCCAAAGATATTGAGGTATTTTGAGGGATGACTCTAAAATATCTCTCTCTCATCAACAGAACAGCCTTGGTGTTAAAAATTTCTAATTGTGATGTTCTGCCTTTTAGGTGGAGCAAAATCCCTGCAGGATTAAGATAGTATGACCAAGGGTCCATGCTAACTGTAGAGCAGAGCAGATGAAGTGAAGATGGCCTGCCGCATCTCCTGGCTGGCCACAGCTCTCTAGCCACATAGTCTTTCTAGCCACAAAGACTATCTAGTTAACCTCGTTTCAATTCAATTTCCCATTCCTGCGAGAAAGACACTTTGTTTATCCCTTTTCAGTTGTGGGGAGGTGGATACTAGGGGTAATTGGTGTCAGATTGGGTTCAGAGTGAAATGCTGCTGCCTAGATCCAGGTCTATGGCTGGAGGCAGGGTTCTCAAAGTGTCGTGAAGTGAATCATCACTCTGAAATGCGTGGACCACTACCACTACTGATGCTACATACACATTCATACACAGTTGCTCACATTCTCTTCTTTATATCTCTTATGTTATCATATAACTGCCATAAAATAAAAGCATATTATATATGGATACTTGTTATTTTGCTTAAACATTACAGATGAGATTTTTTTTTAAGTAACCAAGGAAAATAACATTTTTAAAACCAAGTTGCCAAGGATACTGTGAAAATCTTAGATATCAGCAAAACTTCAGAGCAAGTTCCTTGATCAAACTGGTACTTATTTACTAAGAAAAATTTCACAAGGCCGGGAAGCAGTTCTGAAGTTGCTGTCACAAATGAAGTATGGGGTGTGAACAATTTCAGTGCTGTGTCTTTGAAACGCTTGTTCTTATGGCAACCTTAAAAAATATCTCTTACGATGAAAAGTACCTGTTGATATTTTATTTTACTACTTAAAAGACCTTAACACTACGAATGTTAATGTAACCATAGATCGTCTAAATACAATGTTATGTTATATATCTTGGTGCGAATGGATCAAGTGTAAACAGCCATTCTGTTGCTGTTTACAGTTTTTTTTGTTTGTTTTGACATACTTGATCTTTAATTGCTTCCTCCGAGCACATCCTTCTGCTATTACTAATATTTGCCAGCCTACTCTGCTAAAATTTCTCCATCAGTTTCTCCAACTGATCTGATTCTTGAGAACTGAAAGCCAGAAAAAGTTTCAAAGATTTTATGTAGAGGAGTCTCAAAGGGCAATCACAAATCTCTGCTCACCATTTAGCCAGATGCTAAAAATTCAGCTTTTTATTCTCTTCTTTATATCAACTCATTCCTGCATAGTAGGATTAGGGATTAGGTTGGGTGAATGGGGGTAATAATAAATTCTCTAATAGTATTTTAGTGTGTTAGTGGCATATTTCATATATGTATGAAATGTATGAAATATTTTTTGAATACCATGCAAAATTTTCTAGCTATGCTGTGATTACAGAAAAGATCATATTTCAAAAATCTGGATTTATAATAATTATCCTTTAGGAGAATGAATAGAACAAGTAATGACACATATATCTGCAACTTTTTCAGTGACATTATCCTGTGATTTTTTTCCAGCTGTGTTTTAGATTTATAAATCCACTAAGTCTAGAAAGTGCCTTAAAATTATCCAATGGGATTACTCCATTTATTGAAGAGGAAATTGAGACACTGCTTGATGAAAAGACTGGCCCAAAGCGAGAAAGCAACTTACTGCAGTATGGAAACTATAATACAGTCTCTAGCTTTGAACCAACTACTATTTCTAACCCTTCTCACAATTATAATTTTATATTAATATTATTTTCATTATTATTGACGCTCTCATTTCATGTTTACCCCCAGTAAATGAAAGTAAACAAAGAGCTAGTCTTTAAAATCTTAAATTATGTCAAGGTACAATCTGATATTAAAATTCAAAGCAACGTTTTACAATAATCTGAAAAAAAAAACCAACTTTGAAATATCTTCCAAGCAGTCTAGGTGTAAAAATAATGAGACCATGGTTTTCTAAGTGGAATTAGTAAATATCAAAGAATATATTAAAAGTGTTAAGCCAGTTAACTTTTTCACTATCAGAATCCCTCAATGTGGACCTGTGTGTGTGTGTGCGCGCGCGTGTGTGCGTGTGTGTGTGCGCGTACGGTCTAGGTAAGACTAAATTATACTCTCCAGGTGATTCCAGCATGAGTCGAAGTTGAGAACCATTTTCCTACAGCCTCAGCTCTCAGCCCTATCCACTCCAGTCCGCTAAGGGACAGCATCAGATCGTTGAAACTCAGTCAAGCCTTCACGGCGTCTCTTCCGCTTTGGCCGCATTAGGGGGCGCTCCAGCACCGAGTTTATTCTTTGGGCACCGCATCCCCTAAACCTAGAGACAACACCGCAGAAAAGGCATTGATTTGGAAGCCGACAGAGGGGGGAAAGAAAGGGAATTGCACTTTATGTATTTATATATCCAAGGGCCGGCAAGTATTCGTTTAACCACAATACTCCACAGTTGACTTTTCTGAGCTTCTAATCCACCGCCGGCTCCCTTTCTTTTCTCCTTTGGACTAGGAAAAACTTAACTTTCCACAGGGAGGAAGTCGGGGCCCGACATCGGGGTGGGATGGTTTACAGTTTTGGATCTTGAGCGGTTCACTGTTTAAATAAATCTTGGTGAGCAATGGAGAACAACCTCCACATTAATCTTCTGTAATTAGCGTTATAACCCTCTGCAGCCTAAGAACCACTAAAGACAAAGCTTTATGCAAACATCCCTTCCCTCGCCTGCTGCCCCTCCTACTTGCGGGGTTCCCTCTCCCCAGTCCCCCTTCCCCTCCATCGCAGGATCTGGAGCAGTCTGCGAGCCTCTTTTTAATGACACAGTACACTGGGTACCTTAAAATTAATTATAAAGTCCTTGACTTTAAAAAATAAAAGTAAAAAAGCAGCAGCAGCAATCTAAAGAGAGGAGGGGCTTGTGCAGGCTGAGGCTATTAGAAGGATTTAGCTTCCGGGGAATTGGCACCTGCCTGTGGCAGCCAGTGTGATCTGGTTAAGGACAGACCCCAATGTATGGGTAGATTTAGGGGCTTTGAGACGGCATTTTCTCCGACCAGCCGCTCTTGAGGTGCACACCCATGATTGGGCGCTATTCCGGCAGGTAGACCCAGCTATCCGAATTCATCCCAAGGATCCTACTGCGTGTTCCAGACGCGCACATTTCCCAGGAATTTATCTTGCACCGAGCCCTCAGCTGAGAGTTGCTACTAAAAGAAGATACGGCCTCAAAGAAGGGGAAGAGTGAGGGGGATCCACCAAACACGTATTTATTTGCGATTTTGGGGGGTTGGTGACTGCGGCTCTCAGAAAGGCCAACATGCGCGCACAGCCGTGCCCACACTCTCTTACAGACGCAGAGTTTGCAGATCCCCTGCCCGGCTCTGGATTATCTGCTCTGTGTTTACTGTTTCGGAGGGCTTTACGTGAAACGAATAAATTTTTACTTGCTCACAGGGACCAGCTTGTTGTTTTATGGCATGTACTTATTTAAAGCCTCTTTGTCGGTGTTGAAATGGCCCAAGCTCCCAAATATTGTGCAGGGCTATGAGCATCATTGGTGCAGCAAAATACAGTGGAGAGATGAGTCTCATTCTTTTCCTACACACACACACACACACACACACACACACACACACACACACACACACACCCTCCGAATACTTGCTTTTCTTTTTCACAAACTAGAACCTAATGTTTTTTAATGTCTTATGCAGAGGGCTAGAGGAAATGTATTCTAGAGAATTATACCTGAAATAATGCAGGCATTGAAGAATTTGTACAGAAACTGTATTCTGATTTAAAAAAACAAAAACAAAAAACCAAAGCTCAATACAAATCTATTTATCTGTCTTCCATCTGCATCCGCTTAGGGTTTATTCCTTCTTTTCTGACTCCCCCTCCCCCTTGCCAAAAGGTAAGCATAATGCTTGGCAAAAGCGAAGATTTGGCTCTTTTAACCCATAATAACTGTCGTCTCTACACTTTGTTTATGAAAAGGAATAAGAAGGGAGAGGGACTTAATTTAACGGTGCAACTAGGCTGTATAAATACAATATTCATTTTTTAAAAGTGAAGTGGATTTGGTTTACTCTGAAGAACAGTAATTCAAACAGCACCTATCTGTTCCAGATAGAGTAGCTATGCACATCTACACAGGCAAGTTTGAAATTTAGAACGAGGTTTTGATTTATTCCCTTTCTATCAGTGATTAATGCCCCTTAATTAGCTAATTTCAAAGCCATTATTTACAACCAGGGCAGACAAAGGGAAAACTGATGATCCAACACTTATGTCAGTTTGAAATTTTGAAACAACAACAACAACAAAAAATGCTCTATGCACAGTAGAGTCCTGAGTCTTCTATATAAACCTCAAAATAACAAAGAAATTCAAAAGAAAAATATTTAAAACCAAAATAAAATAAATAATCAAGAGCAAATAACAACTCCCTCCCAACAATCCCAACTACGACCCTCCCCCTTTTCCCCACGAAATTGCTGCCTGGAGCAATTTGAGAATGTAGATATTTAAATGGAAAAGAAATCTCTCCTTTGTATCTCCCGTCCACTTAAAAATCTATAAAATTTCTCAATTTCGGTAGAGGAGAGGAAGGGTTTACAGTTAAGCTTTCAAACATTGGTTTTTTTTTGGATTTGAAGAAGCGGTTCTCTCTTTGTACTTTCCAAGGTAGGCGTTCAGGGCTTGGGGACCAGGTTTGTTTCTCAAAATCGAGTCCCGCAGAACCCCTCCGGTCGGGGGGTCGCTTGTTAGCGCATGGCAGGGCTTGGGTGTTCCAGGACTTCTTTTTGAACCCTTCTCCCCAAAGCACCTCCCTCTTAGCGGCTCAATTTCAAGTGACCTTTAAAACTCATCTCTAGACAGAGCTGCAGTTCCTCCGGTCTTTCTTGGCAGAAAATCAGATAGGTCAGGTATTTGGGGGCTGTCGGAACCTCCTTCTTGTGGGTTCGAGGGGGTGGCCTCGGGAGCCGGAGGGTGCGGACCCCGGTCACCGAAAGATGCCCAGGAGCCCTGGAAGGGGGCGGAGCAGGCCAAGCCTGAGCTGGGGCCTAGGCGCGCCACTGGGGACACGCCGAAGGTCGCCGCAGGCTACTTGGGTCACCTCGGTTCTGTCCCCCTTCAGAACCGACAGGGAAGAGAGCACCCCACATCCACGCTCGTCCTCATGATTTTTCTACAGGAAAAACCGTTCTTTCACTACATCTCGGGTCCTTTGTGCGCTTTGGCTTGGTCAGAAATAGAAAATCTCCAAAAACAGGACCCCGGGAAACGTTTCTAAGCCGCCGTGGGCAGCCTAGGGCAAGCAAAAGCGGGACCGAGGAGGGCCTCAAAAGGTGTCTAATCTGAACAATTGGGAGAGAAGCTTTAGGTTCATTCGTGGACTCTTGAATCCAAGACCCGAATGGGAGCAGAAAAAGACCTCTGGAAATCGGAGTATGCCCTTCAGGCAAGATAATGAGATTACAAATCCCGTCTGGAAAGTAGGCGGTCAAAGAGAGAGAAACAGCCTGGGACTGGAACTTAGCGAAGGGAAAGGGAAGGCTTTCGAGCGAGGCGTGTGTGGGTGCACCGGGTCCGGGAGGAAGAGAGAAGGTGAAAGGAAGCTAGGAGAGAGAACGCGGAAAAGCAAGAGGACGCGTACCCTTTGTTAGAAAGCACCGCGTCCTAAATCGTAGGAACGAGGTCCTCATTAGTGCTCTGACCCGGTGGAGAGACGGTTTATAGAGAGAAATGGACCGAGAACCCTCACCTCCCTCCCGGTGTCTTTAGCTTTCCTTGAAATCCCTCGACCTCGAGGTTCCCGTCGCCTAAGCTTTCTCCCCTCTCTCCCTCCTCCACCCCTTCAGCATACAATGCACCGCTGCTGAGAGGGGAGAGAAGGAGGGAGTCAGGGAGAGAAAACCAACACGCTTTTCAGGGTAAAATATAAAGCTGAGCATCCAGATTGCCAACATGTTTTTTCCATTTGCATCGATTTATTTGGAAACAGTTGTTGGGACGATAATTTCGCCCCAGAGATTAACTATTAAAGTCTCAAAGTTTCCAATGATTGTGGAATCCTGCTTGTAAAAATACCGATTTTTTTTTTTTTACAGTGTCTTTTTTCCCCCTTTCCCAAATGAAACCCCGAGAATGAGTTTTAGTGTTGGGGACCGAGGGGTGTGGTGGGCAGACAGCTGTTGAATCTAAACAAAGACCATACTGGATCCGAGGCCGTTTGGGGTTCCATCTGGGAGGATTTTTCATCTCCTTCCCGTTCCAATGGAAAGGAATGGGATAGTCAAAATTATGCATTTATGGCGGACAGATGGAACACGAAAGAATGAACCCTAAACAGCAAAAGATGATTAAGATTTGGTTTCTGGCTGTGCAAATTTGGAAACAAATTAACTAAGGAAGATCTAGACACAACACTGGGGAAATATCTACAACGTTGACTCATAAATGAATCACCTCTTTTCTTCTCTACCATCCTCTCATGGATCAAGAATTGTGGCCCCATCTAACAAGCTGCTTGGGAAGCCAAAACTGCAGGACATTTTGAAAAACAAGACTTGAAATCTCTCTGAAACTAACAAAGCCACCTGCCAGTCAGCCAGAGTCTCTCTCTCCTCTCTCTTCCTCTCTCTCTCTCGCGCGCTCTCTCTCTCTCTCTCTCTCTCTCTCTCTCTCTCTCTCTCTCTCTCTCTCTCTCTCGCTCTCTCTCGCTCTCTCTCCCCCTCCTCTCCTCTCCTCTTCCTCTCCTCTCCTCTCCTCTCCTCTCCTCTCCTCTCCCTCCCTCTCCCCCTCTCTCTTCCTCTTGCCCTGCCCTCCCTCTCTCCCATCTTCCTCCAGCTAGCGTCGCCCCAATTAGCTCCCAACAGCAAGTCAGCCTTACACCTGCTGGAGGCATCTTGGTAGCCACCGGGAGAGGTTATGGTTTTCAGCAGAGCACTGGGGCACCATCGTGTCAAGCCTGCCTATGACCCCTGTAGGATCCTCTCTGGGAATATACTGGACCCAGGAGTCAGGCAGGCTTAGCTCAACCAGAATTATTGCCTGTTGTCGCTTTCGGTTTCTCTTACCAACCAGCGCCTGCCACCCCTTTCCTCTGTGCCCTGTCTGCGCAATTCTATCCTTTGCAGAGTTTGCAAAGCTCTCCTACTGGCTTAGGGTGCGTGGTTTAAAAAGGGGAGAATAGAGGGGCTCGAAAGGGAAGGAGGGACCCACTGGGTTTTTCTTTTTAAAATTTTAATTTTATTGACACATCTTTGAAAGGTTTGTTTTGGTATAAGGCAAAGCTGCCAATTCCGCATACAAACAGACGGACACACACTGTGTATATCAGATGTTGGGAATAAAAATGGTTTATTGATTGAAATAATAGAGGCATTATTTTGATTTGTCTTGACATGAATGCTGATTTATAGAGCTCTTCCTTCATTGATTTCTTCTTGTAGTCCAGACACATGGAAATGATAAAAATCTCACCAAAGCTCACCTTGGTGCGAATCAAGACTGCTCGATGCACGTTATAAATCTAATATTATATTTATTGCTTATCTTTATTTGAGGAGTTAGTCCCCGTCCTAAGATTGTCCCCTTTCAAAAAAATTTTTTTTTCGGATGCATCTGTTTTCACTTTGCACCTTCAACGGGCTGGAGCAGACAATAGTGTGAAAAACATCTGAAAATATGAGGCGACAGAGCTGCATGTGTGTTTCATTTCTGCAGTATTAGGGGAGAAAATAACAAAAGAAACACACTATATACACACACGCTGGCCCAGGCCCACAGCACAAAAGGCTCGCTGACCCAGCGCTAACATACAAGACAAATTAAAGAAAGGGGCAGATCGGAGGAGGGCTAGGGCGGCCAGGGGCAGGTCAATTTGAGAAAAGACCAAGGACAAACAATAGTTAGGAAACTAGACACGGGCAGGAGAAGAGCAGGGGGAGAAAGTAAAGTGTCCAGGACTGGAACTCATGTCCCTGAGTATGGAGACAATAATAAGTTTTCTCAAAGCATTGAGAGTTTTCCTTTACTGCACGATAAAAGTAATAATCATAAAACAAACGAACCCCCGAAACAAAAGCAACCAGCCACCCCAAACCAAAACCAAAACCTAGCTGTCTCTGTTTAATCGTTGCAGAGTCGAAAGAGATCCCCATCTAGCTCGGTGTCAGCTCAGAACAGGTTGGGGGTTGACCGAGGAACGCCTTTTCTGTGAAGGGGCACAAGTAGTTGTGGGCCTTAAGGAGGCAGGAATACAAAGGCGAGAGTGAGATTATCTGATTATCAACGGGTACCGAATGTCTTCGCTGTTGTTCCCCAAAGACGACTACATAAAAATAAAAAGCCAGTTGGTTAAAGGGAAAAAAAGATTTAATATCAGTGAGAGCATCACAAGTAATGGGATTGAGCGCGCCAGCTCCGGAGCGGGATGACAGCTGCTTGATGCAGCCGACATCTCGGCCTGCGGGACCGAGGGGACAGAGCCTGGGACGACGCAAGTGCCAGCAAGAGCCTTCCTGCTGCGGAGCCGCGAGCTCTGCAGGACCCGACGAGACCCCCACGGACCCGAGCGTGCCAAGGGTTTCTGGACGCGGGGCCGAGGGACGTCCTGGGGGAAAAGGAATGGCGCTTGAGCAGCGAAAGGGATGCTCTGGGTTCTTTTTTCCTCTGTTCCGAGTCTCTGACTCTGTTTCCCCACCGTCCCGAGGACTCGCCGTCAAAAAGGCGTCGCGGGGAGCTGGAGAGTGGGGGAGGATCGCATCCCTGCGACACTGAACGCTCCCGCACCCCAGCATTAAAAGAGCGAGAATCCGTTCTGCCTGCTCTGCAGATCTTTTTATTATTCTTACCAAGATTTCAATTCATTGCTCAGCCTGTTGCTGCCGCAGAGTCACTTGGGGCTACCTAGGTCCCCTGCAGGGTGTCTTTCCCGGGACGCCCGCCCCCTGACCCTGCGGGGGCACGCGCAGGTTTCCCTGTTGCAAACAGTCTCTGACTTGGCGTGGCGGGTCCCTTCCTGACGCTCACCTCGGGCAGTCGCAGGAAGTTCCAGTCCAGCTGTTAGCTTGCCTCTTGCAGGGACGGGATCGCCTTCAACTCCCGAGGCAGCCTTCTCCCGGCGAGTCCCACGATGATCGCGCGTTTCTCTACCTTTAGAGCTTTGGAGATTTAGAGAGCACGCTTTCATTTGTACGTAGTCTGCCGACAGCCCCATCGCGTAAGGGAATCCTGTTCCCCCTCCCCACATTCATTTTTATTTTTAATAAATGATTTGAAAAATCAAAACAAACCTCTGAATCAGTCCGCCCAATTTTATGCTCCATCTCCTCTGTGTATGCGTTGGATTCTCTCTGCCAATCGATGGGAAAGAGTGTTTAGGGGCATTTGCAATTTCCTTTGTCACTTGCCACTCTGTGTGTATAGATTTTACATATCATTTGTTTACCAAATCAGTTCGTATTTTCTCAACCCAGGATTCAGTATTTGAGTTCCAGGATTAATTAATTGCCCGGTACTCAAAGGACAGGACGTTTAGAGGAGCCACCTGATGCAGAAAGGGTCCGTCCTCATTAGGGCACTACAAGGAGGCTGTTGTGACAAATTGGGAGCTCTGCAGGCTCTGAATTAACTTAAAGAGCTCTCTGCCTTCCTAGTACTTAAAAACAAAAAAACAAACAAAAAAAAACCCCACCTAGTTTGAAGAAAGGAAGGGTGACTAATGTCTCTTAGCCTCTACCTCCAGGCATTTCAAGATACTTCTTGCCCAGCCCAGAGAGACTATAGTTTTACTAGACTACAGATGATACGTACTTACTTCAGGTGTCCTGGCCATATGATGCCTACCTGTGTTCTGTTCTTGCATAGTCTCAGGTTTCTTATTGGGTCTCCCTGGTTTATTTATTGATTTCTTCACTAGATTAAATCATGATTCAAGATGGCTGAGTGATGTGGAATTTGTAGATAATCTTATTACTGTACTAATTAAAATTCACGCAGTAAGAAATGTTAAAAATGGAGTTTGGTGATGATGGCTTCCTCAACAAGAATCCTTTAGTTTAGTTTAGTTTTTCCCACCCCAAATGCACTTTAAATTCTAAGACTTTAAATTAATTATGCAAATGTCCCCTCTGGCTGTCAATTTTAGGTTTTCATGGCAACACTACTCATCTGTTGGCAAGCTGAATCAGATGACCACTGGACTATCGCTAAAGAAAATCTTATAGGAAGCTTAATTACAATTCTCCGTATCAATCAGACAATTGGCATCTCAAAATGCATCAGAAGCTTTGTCTATTTCAACAATATCCAATTCCATGGAATTTGAAATTTATAAAAATAACTACTTATGAGATATATTTTCATGACAAATTTAATTTTGGCTTAGACCATTTGCTTTATCATTTATAGAGGTATCTAACCTTGGGTGTAGTATCTCTTTACACCAAGCTTTCAGCTGTAACTAAGGACACTAAGGTGAGGTGGTGATGCTGTCTAAGATGCTAAAGGCAACCTGCTCCAGGGTAAACAAAAGAAAGCCCTGAGGCAACAACCTTGCTTTAGAGCGCAGCTGTTCCACTGGGTTCAAGGTGGCTTCTCTGACTTGTCTTTATTACTGAACACAAGTTGCCCTTATCTAAGATTATAATAAATACCCTGACAGACCAGTGCTACAGCTGGCCCAGGATGTAGTCTCTTTCTCTGGAATGAAAGAATGATTGATAGGAAGCCCTCTTGGTCTTCTATGATGTTGTCTTTGTCATGTGAAGAGAAGTGAGTTATTAAATAGGATTTGGAATAAGCAACAAATGATTGCCCTTCAAATATTAAGCTACAAATCAAGATATAATGGATCTGACAAAAGAGGCAAAATGTCTTCATAGCTGACAAAGATTAGATTGCAACCTGATTGAAGGATTGGCAAAAAGAGTAACAGACACATGATGACTTGTCTTCATACAATTACCAGCTAAACCAGAAGAAACTGGGCCAAGGAAATTACAGCCCAATTCCGTTTATTATAATTCCATGTTTACTAAGCAACTTTCTGATTATAATTTAGATTGCTATATATAGACTACGTTATGAGAATGTGAGTATTTAGGTCTCTGAGATTGTATATAAACGACACATACACACACATATATATGTATATATACATATATATGTATATATGTATAATATCAATATCCATATATATATATATGTAACGTCAATGGACATTCTGGTTTTAACATTGGTTTTAATGACTTTGGTCAAAGTGATTCTACCCTGACAGTCACTCTTGGTTTGCTAAGAAATAACATTTGCAAGCCTATAAGACTGAGGATCAGCATTGGACTAGGAAGAGCTTTCCAGGAAAGGCACCCAGCCATGTCTTCTGGCAATGGCTAGTTCCATGTTCCTGGTAACAAGAGCACCTCTTTGGCCACCTGCTAACATTTCAACAGACAGCAACTTTGCCCCTGTAGCCCCAGAGCCTAAAACTCAGGAGTAACTAAGAATTATTTTCTAACAGAACAAATCATAAAACCACAAATGATCCCTCCCACTTTTTATCAAAAATTAATTCATTAATTCCACACTGTTTCTGAAATTAATTATAGGTTTGGTCTCTACCAAATCATAAAAGCATTAAGTTTTATATACCACTATAATGTATTGTGCCGTTTTATGTTTTAATAAAATTTAATTGGAATATTCCTTAGATGCTCAATTCTGCTACTTGGTGAGCACTTATATTTTATCATTTTATAATCTTAGTCCCTAACTCTATTAACTAGTGAAAAGAACTACCAAATTTATTTTGCTGTCCCCATAGAAAACTTTTCATCTATTGATTATAAAAGTTGCCCATTACTTAACATTTCATGTTAGAATTTTCTAGTATTACATCCACTAGTTCAGAGATAAATGCACCTCAATTTTGTAAAAGTTTAATTCCTATTTCTAGGGCTGTTAGAGGATTAAATCAGATAAAGCATGTCAAAAATTTACCGCAATGTCTGGCACTTAGTGCCAGAAAATATATTGGTACCATTTTTAGCATGGAAGTCCTCTGGCTGAAACTTTTAAGGGAAAGGGTATATTGACACCTGTTTTTTTTTTTTTTTTCCCCTTTGCTTATACCTAAGAGCTTAGAATTCTTCCTCTTATAAATATATTTGAAGTTATTTTTCCTTAAATACATTTCATTAAAGTTGTTTATGCTCAGGGATTTAATATAAACATAGAGATTGGCACTTACACTGTGCAACTCTTTTTTTACAAATTATTTAAACAAAGTTAAAATAAGGTACAATCCATCACTGATCTCTTGGTGACCTCATTTTTCACATGTCTCTGCTCATAGATAGTTTTACTTACCCTTTGCATTTCTCTAATTGTGGAATTGGAAGAAAACGGAGATCAAAGAATTCTGGAATTATTGATTTTTCAACTATAAATTAATTTAGATATATCTGGTTTCTAGAATCTACCAATTCTATATTCATCTATGGTAGTAAGCTACTTCCTTTTTAAACACTCTTACAAAAGTCCCTTAAATTATATTTCTAATTTCCTCTTCTTTACACACTTTCCAGTCTTCTTAAAAATGTTTTCTTATTAATGGGTCATGATTTCTTTTTATACATTCTGTGTTGCTTTTCCTCTAATAGCTGATGCTTAACTGATTTTTTTTTTTTTTTTGCATTTAAACATGTTTTCTCTAATTGCTGAGAATTGAAGCAAAACTCCCTGGTTATGTCTAGATAAATTTTATAGATGCCATCTGTGCTAGCAACCCATCAGAACTTTAACTCAGTGAGAATTTTATGAGAAATTATATATTGTCATCAAAACATTTTGAGTTTCACATTTAAGGTTTAAAAAAGAAATATCTAAATAAATATCTTTTCATCCAGGTGATTTGTTCATGTGAATTATGTCTTGACTGTCTGTCCTGCTTAACTGCGATAACTCTGACATTCTCTAATGTCTTCGAAGCAAAGTAGTTCTTCAGTTTAGCATCATTTTTCTCCTATCTTGAGTGAAATTTTTATAGATTATTTAATGTATGTAAAATGATGAAAAATGCCATTAACCAGTAACCTGAGAATTTGGACCAGACTCTGTCACTACAATTTGCTGTGTGACTATAGTTGTTTTTTCTCTATTCTAAGTTATTTTTTCTCTATTCCTTCATGTATTAAAGGGGGATAATAATTATTTCTTCCTTACCATAAAGTTTTGTGGTATGTGAGAGAAAGAGAGAGAGAGAGAGAGAGAGAGAGAGAGAGAGAGAGAGAGAGTCTCAAGTTAGAGAATGTAATTTAAAGATTTAAGGAAGGAGAAAAAAACTACTCTTTGACCACTTCTTCTGAGCCATTCCTTGTGTTAGGCATGCTGCATATATTATCTAATTCAATAGTATTATCACTCATTTATGAAGAATATTTTATTGAAAATTATTCAGTTCAAATTTCCAGCTTGCTACTTTCATATATATATATCTATATATCTCTCTATATATCTATATCTATCTATCTATCTATCTATCTATCTATCTATCTATCTATCTATCTATCTATCTATCTGGCTCCATGTTGCCAATCAGATTACAAAATCCTGATTTTATTTTTTTTCATAACAGTGATTATTTTGGGGGTGTGGTAGCCTCTCTTATCCTCAGTGGGAAATTGATTCCATATATATTTTGAAGACTCTATTTGTTCTAGACACTTTTTTCCACAGATGATAATTCTTCTGACTTTAGAGCTGGGAATCTTCTTTTAAGGTTTGGCTTCGCTCAACTGTTTGAGGATCTGTGCTTGCTTTTGTAGTTGAGTTTTCCTATTTGGGTGTGGACATATCTTGCTTTTTCATTGGCTGCAAGAAAGTTTCAGGATATGCTGCAAGATGGAGTGTGTACGTCATAGCCCACTTTCTGAGCTCAGAATATCACTGCTTTGTTTGAATACACCTGCTCACAGGATGCAACACTGTTTCTCCAACTCAAGCATCCACAAGCACTGGTGACAAATGTTCCTGCTGTCCCCTTTTGCCATAATGAGGAGAGGAGGCAGTTTTAGATTGTCTGGCTACCTAGTTCTAAAATGTCTCAGACAGCACAGCAAGCTCACAGGGGCACCATGGGATATTTTAAAATTTTGAGAGAAAGTGTTATTTACATCTGTCAGACACTGCAAGAATTACTAGGTCACAGTTTTAACATTAGATCATGCTACATTCCTTTAGATAATACCATGCTTGTGTGAAGCTGATATTTTGGAGTTTGCTGCAACAAAAAGCAAGTACCGTGTGAAAATCAATGTGGAACAGGAAATAAAGATGACAGTGTCTAATCTGATTCCAAGATTTGAAATGCTGTATAGTGCCCAATATCCATACGTCTGTTAATTAGTATTTGTGGTTATTTAAGAATGACATAACAATATATTTTTTTCAATCATATACATATCTTGGCTATTAAGTTGTTAAGACACAAACACTTAAGTTGTTTGTATTTAACTACTTAATAAGAGAAATGTTAGGTATTCCTTTTGGCCCCAGGGCAAGATAAAAAAATTCTGAGCCGCAGAGTCCTGTGAACAGAATAGGTTTGGGATTCTCTGGTCTTAAATTTTCCATTATGGTTTACTGATCAACTATTCTGATGATCTGCCTAAAACTTTTTCCTGAGTCTAGTCTCTCTTATTTCTGAAACTGAAGCAGCCCTGGAATTGCTCTCAACATTTACAATATTATTAAACACTGGTTTCCTCAGTTTTTTTTCTCATCTGCTTTCAGTCTTTCAGGAATTCTTAAAAATTATTTTGGGTGAAGACAAAATAAATCCTTGTATTTAGCCCACCATTTTTATTCTATAAACCATACTGGACTCTTTAGGTAATATTTAGTTTAGATAAATTTTTAAAATCTTTATTACTGTCTTCAATATTTTACTAGGTTCTTCCTCAGTTCTTTATCAGCTATCTATATATTTTTAATTGTACCCGATCAGTCATATTTTGGAATATTTTCTCTTCTCTTCATATAGAGATACTTGGTGCTTTACCGAAGACATCTTTTTGTATAAAATATTTTTCTTTGCCAGCGAGGAAGGCAGAATTACATCGTTATGTTTACTTAAAAATTTACTTTTGTAAATAAATGTTTTCCAAATTGTTTTCATAATTGGCATTTTATTTTAAGTCATTCGCTAAAATTAAGTAATTGCGTAAAGAATTAATCAACCTTTGTCTCCATATTAGATGTTGAAACCACTCCTTTTGTATCACTATTACATAGTGGTTTCCTCGTGAATATATCCCATACTAATTTTTGTTCACATTTCAGAAGAAAATGGAGCGTTTTGTTTTTGGATGTATTCCTGTTAGATACTTGCATTCATAAACATCGACATATCAATAATGATCTGGTTTGGAAGTCTGAAGTTATTGTGAAGTCATCACTCTTTTCTTAATTAAACCTTTTAATAAAATAACTCCATAAAATTTGAACATACTTGGGATAGCACTGTAGATTTCTCTTGGACACTGAAAGAGGAAAATTAAATCCCACCCTCTTAGTCATTTCAGGCTGCTGTAAAGAATACCAGAGACCAGGTGACTTAAACAAAAAACATTTACTTCTCTAGAGACTGGGCAGCCCAAGACTACAGTGCCAGCAGACCTGGTAGTGAGAGCCTTCTTCCTAGTTTACAGGAAACTCTCTGGTCTCTTCTCATAAGGGCCCTAATCCCATTGTGAGGGCTCTCTCTACCCTTAGGACTTAACTACCTCCCAAAGGACCTACCTCTAAATACCGTCACCTTGGAAGGTAGGGTTTCAACACATGAATTTGGGGAGGACACAAACATTTCGTCCATAACACTGGCCATCACTTTCTTTTTTCTAGATTTCCTTAATTGGCTAGCACTACACATAGAAAAAGCAAAAATTTCTCCAGCTAAGTTTATCTGCTTTTATAGATTGAGCAGCTGGGGGAAGAGCAAATGAGGTTATATTTACATAACATAAAAATAACTCAGTAAAAACTTCAATCGAACTGAAGTTTTTGGTCAACACACACACACACACACACACACACACACACACACACACACACTGTTTACATTCAATCAGGTATGTATACACATATAAACACAACCTGATCCACCTCCAGGTGGAGCAAGAAACTAGAGATGTGGATCAAAATTGCCATAACATGTGCCACTGGAAAATTTTCAGTGGATGGTAAAAAACTTAGGACATGTGTGTCCCTACCCCCTACTATAGCCTCGTTTCTCACCAGGATGCCGCAGTACCTAAAATCACTTCCACCTCTTTTCACAAAACTGTCTAGCAGTGCTATCGATATGCTATTTTCCAGTAATCCATTGATTTCGTTTACTGGATGAGCTTTCATGGAGAAAACCCTGAAACAAAGGGGGCACTGAGTAGGTCAGTTTTAGTGGGCGAGCAGGACAGTAGAAAAGCTTCATGGTTATTTCAGTGTCAGGAAGGTAGTAAATGGTGTCACTGTGAAGCCTGGAGTTCCCAGGGTGTAAGACTAGCACCCAGCCACCCTGGAGGTGGGTTTATAAAAGTGGAAGCAAGATACAAACCTTAGCTACATAAAGATTTTGTCTTGTGTCAACCCTGTGTGCCTCTTTGGGTTTGGCACTCCATCCTACATTCCTTAGATAACCACCCAAACTGACTAAGCTGATAGAATCTGATTCTTTGCCAGCACCCTGTGTCCCAAAGTGCTGTGAGATGAAGAACCTCTTCAGTACCTCTCAGAACTTTTAGCAGAATTACTCCAAACCCTTTATATTGACAATCAATTAATTTTTAGGAGTTGTGAGAAAAAAATAATATGTAGAATAACCCCATTACAGAAAGTGTACCCACTAACTTGGAATTTATATTAATTCAAACAGGAGCTTCTCTGAGTTGACCCACTATTAGCAATACAATTTAGAATAATATTCTATATAAGGTTTCAATGGGAAAAATGTGAAAAACAAAAAACAAGTTGCTTGAGAATATTCTCAAATTATTTATTCTGCATTCCGTTGGTCTAACTTTTACATGCTAATTCAGAAATAACTTTTAAAATTTATACTGCAATTAAAATTTCACTATTCAGCTCTTTTCCAGAAGGCAGATTGCTACCCCATTGCTCCAAAATTTGTGGGGCATCTATTGATAAAAATCCTATATTTCATGGCACCATTTTTTTTGTCCACAACTACTTTAGAGATATTCATTTAAGGGATACTTAAACTTAAGTCTCTTATTATGGTTTGTATGATTGGTCTTGCACTTGTAAACTGAAAATACAAATCAGTGAATAAGTTCAAAATTTTCCAGATGATGCCAACCGAAGTGCTCCTAAATGGTGACAGTCATCTTGATGATAAGCCTAGCTTGGCAGGCGAAGTTCCACGTGTCCCATTTCTTGTTTAAATATTTGAGTTCTTAGAGGATTGATTAGAATGAGTCCACCATAACTCGGAGAAAACACTCACTCAAAATGTAGTTATTTGAAAAATGACAGACTCTTCTGTAGAGAAATTCTATTTTTGATATGTTTTACAGTTGTCAGGAGGTTGAAATATGCTCGAATGAGGTCATCGCTATGACTGAGCTTGTGATTCACTATTTAGCGAATAGAAACCACGTCCCTATCATTGCAGCACTACAGAAAAATAACAGCTCAGAGCGGAAAAATCCTGTTTTTTATTCTGAGGTAATTTTCTTTTCCAGAAATATGGATTTGAATAATAAAAGCAATGAGTCAGTAGTAGATCAAAGATGATTGAAGTATCGCTTACTTTTTAAAACACAGGTACATTTCAGTCTGTCTTCCTGGTCATTCTTTAGCACATCTATTTTCATTGTCTTGTGCATACCTCCGGCCTCCACAAATGGTAGTTTATTCTCATTACCGGTAATGTTTTTATCTGGCCAATGCACAATAGCATGTGCCATTGGCAAATCCAGTTTCAGAGGCGAGGAAACTGAGACGCAGAGAAGGAAAGAAAGTTACTCACAGTCACACAGAGTTGGCTGGTTGGAAACACAGCAGGAACAAGAACTGACTTCTGACTCCTAATCAAATTCTCCCTGCTCCCTTCAAAGCCCAGTTCCTCCTGATATGATTTCGAAATGCCTAGCTAGTGCTTAAGTTTCACTTATAGCTTTTGATATGATTTGATCCTGGAAGGGCAAGTTAGATTGAGTTGATTCATGAGCAAACAGTGTAGAGAAAGTAATAAATGTATTTCAGAGATAAATATGTTTAATTAGAGAACAAGTATGAATACCTATAATAGGAACCTCATTTACTACTTCCAAAGGAAGGTAAAGCATAAGTGTAATTTTTCATGCTCTATTGTTTAGGAAATGAATTATGTATAAATTGTTCCTAAAATAGCATGGTAATTTATTAACATACTTTCAGTGATTTCTGGGAGAGTGTTCTAAGACACAAAGGCCATGTCTGTATGCAATCATGGAATTTACCATTTTAATGCAGATTGAGTTTTTGGCAGGACACCTTATCAGGCCAGTTTGGAGTGACAGTGGGACAGATGAACTATCTTCTTTATCTGTTGTTTTGTTCTATAGGAACAAACAAAAGTAAAAGGATATAATACTGTTTAATTGACTCCATAAAATGTGCTTTAAACATCCTCTCTGGAGCTGGTCCATCTTTGTTTTCATTTTTTTCCCTCAATCTCTCTCTCTCTGTCTCTCTCTTTTTTTAGTAAATGTGAACCATGACATAGAATGTGAAATTTTTATGAGGTTTCCATTTATGTCAACCCATTCCTAACTATTCATTATTTATTTGACGATTAAGAGAATCTGTATTACTATTCAGTTTATTGTGTCAACAAGCGTTTGTTACAAAGCTACTAATTTTCTTGGGTTCAAAAGAAATGGAAGTCCTGAAATATTCCAAAAGCCATAACATTTAAGAACTCAAAATTCTTAGTAAATAATATTCTAAGTTATTTAAATTGCCCTCTCTTTTTCTTTCTCTCTCTCTCATGTGTGTGTGTGTTTACAGTTTTATCAGAAATGTGAGTTTAATATGGGGGAAGAATGGAAGATGTATATATAATATACCATCACTATACAACAAATTTAACACTGAAAATTTGACTCAATATCATTTTAATATTCAGCGGATATTTTCTAAGTCAGGCTCCAGCCTTTATTTAGGTGTTAGAAGGAAGAATAAAAATTTTCACACTACTATTTATAAAAGACTATTTCAGATATGAGTTCTTCTATAAAAGCCCCAAATATAAGATCTAATTCATTTTTAAAATTGTAAAACCTTGTTCATACAAGTTAATTTCATACACATTATTTATGTGTTAAATCCTCTGATATCTCTAAAGTTCTAATAATCTAAATTGTGTGTCCCTCACCTCTCTCAGATAACTTAATGTCTTGTATTCTGAGTGACAAGACTACGAACATTTGATAAAATAAGTTTTATGTGTTATTTATAAGAAAGACACTTAAGAATTTAAATAAGCCTTTAAAATATTTACATTTTTATTTCTGACTTTTTGTTTTACATTTTTTTTAAAAAAATGAGTTTTTCTCTTATATTTGATGTAGATTTCAAACTTTAGATTTATTGTTCAACACCTCGCAACAAATTTTGTAAATATTCGGTGGGAGCTTAGTCTTGAAATATAAACACTTCTTGCTATTGAAACACTGAAGAAAAGCAGATCCCCTCATTTATTATGAGACAACCAGAAGACTAAGGAGATTTGGAGCTTTTTTCTTTTTTCTGGAACATCTTCTTCAACAAGAAAAATGAAATGTCATCATGCTAAGGTGAATCATAATAAATGTTATGTCTTGTCTGACACTGAAAATAAATCCAAGTACGTTTGGAGAAATATTGGTGGCTTTTTCTTCCATAGAGGTTTAGATCAGCTTTATAAATTAAACACTATGCGTTGACAGCTCAGGGCAGTAAGTAAACTATTCAGTAGATAATCTCCATAGAAACCAAAAAAGTTGAACCATCTCAATCTAAAATTGCACTTCTGGGCTCAGCTGTTGATATAATAATGGCGAATCCTTCTTTCCTTCAAATTAATGATTAGTAACAAAACTGCCATTTAAAAAACATTCGATATAAAAATAGCTTAGAAACACAAGTATTAATAATTCTGGTGGTGATTTCAGTATGAAAGTTTTCCCTTGAAGTTTCCTAATAACCTTTGCTAACATTTAGAGAGTGTTGTTTGTTTGTCAGACACTTCATATTTATCAATTCATTAAATTCTATACCAATAATAGGAGATTCTGTTATTATCCTAATTTTACAGATGAGGAAACTGAGGCACAGGGAGTCAACTGCCCAATGTAAGTGGTGGAACTTGGACTTGACTCTGGGCTCTGCGGTCTGTCATATTCCCCAGTTAAATTATATAGCTTTTCTATAGCACAAGTCTTCATGAACATTAGTAGCCATTTATTTGATGACAAGGAGAAATATTAATTATTTTGAATTAAAAAATCTTAAATCAGGCTTGGTTATCTATCAGTATGTGTTAGTGTAATTTGACAATTATTAAAAGGTCACTTCTCCAAGATTTGCTTGCTTTAGAATCTGCAATTGCCTTAACTGCACATCATTTTTTTCTTATATTTGCTGATAAAGACATTGTAGAATATAACAGGAAATCTTGCGAATTGTGAAGGCCAACAAATAAACATGGATTTCTATGTTTGTTAAACTACTATACTTGGTTGAATAGTGTCCTTCAAAATTTATGTCCACCTGCAACCTGTGAATGTGGCTTTATTTGGAAATAGGGTCTTTGCAGATGTAATCAAATTAAGATGAGGTCATGTTGGATTAGAGTGAGCCCCAAATCCAATATGACTGGTGTCCTTATAAGAAGAGGAAAATTCAGACACAGAGATACTGTCACACATGAGAGAAGATTATGTGACTACAGTGGCAGGATTGGCGTAATGCAGATACTGTAGACCCCCTTATCTGCGAGAACCCCAATGGATGTCTGAAACTGCAGATAGGACTGAATCTTATATATGCTATGTCTTTTTTCCTATATATACACACCTATGCTAGAGTTTAACTTATCAATTAGTCACAACATGCTATTAATGACAATACCTAATAATAAAATTAAAAATTATGACAATATACTGTAATAAAAGTTATGTAAATGTGGTCTCTCTGTCTCAAAATATCTTACTGTACTGTACTCACCCTTCTTCGTGTGATGATGTGAGATGATAAAATACCTATATGGTGAGATAATATGTGGTGAATGTGACATTATTAAGCAAAATAAGAGCAACTTAAAAAAAAAAACACTGTGATACCATGGCAATCAATCGGATAATGGAGTTGGCTACTAAGTGACTAAGGGTGGGTGGTACATACAGGGTGAATATGCTAGACAAAACCATGAAACACATTTCAGATGGGACAAAGCAAGACAGCAAGAAATTTCATCCTGGTACTCAGAATGTCACACAATTTAAAACATAATTTTTTTCCTGGAATTTTTCATTTAGTATTTTTGGACTGCCATTGACCATAGGTAACTGAAACCTCAGGAAATGAAACCACAGGTGGCAGGGAGTGGAGAGGGGTTTACTGAACAAGGGAAAGAACACCAAGGATTTCCTGTAACCACTAGAAGCTAAAAGAGGCAAGGAAGGATTTTTCCCTAGAGCCTTTGAAGGGAACATGGCCCTAGTATGCTACTGAATTTGAGGAGCCTTCACTTCAATTTTATTTATTCTGGGTGGGTCAAGACACTGCTGTCAAGTACTTAATGTTTTATCTCTTTTTTTTTCTTCTACCTTTTCATCACCCTCACCAATGAAGGCGGACATTGTCCAATCTGTTGGGGCCTAAATAGAACAAAAAGGCAGAGGAAGGGCGCCACCTCTCTGCTTGAGTTGGAACATCCATCTTCTCCTCTCCTAGGACATTAGTGCTCTTGGTCTTCAGGCCTTTGGACTTGAACCAGGGCTTACTTAAACCATTGGCTCCCCTGGTTCTCAGGCCTTCAGACTTGGACTTGGTTATACCACTGACTTTCCTAGTTCTCCAGCTTGCAGATGGCAGGTCGAGTGAGTCAATTCCTATATTAAATCAAGCTCTCTCTCTCCCCCTCCCTTCCCTCCCACCCAGCACCCCCCCGCCGCCCCTGCCCAGCTTTATTTCTTTAAAGAACCTGACTAATGTAGCATGAAAAATATGCCAGGCATGGTTTTAAATCTTAGTAATATAGCAATAAACAAGGTATCCTGTGTTTTCAAAGTTTTACTTTGAAAGCTTAGTAGGGCAGACTGACACATAAATAGGCAATTATAATTCAGTGGGGTAGAGCTTGGATGGGGTAGAGAAAATACAAGTGAACCTTCTCTGTTTGATTCTTTCTCTAAACTGCAATAGGTAAGCATATTAAAGACTCCTTTTCAAGAAATATAAAATGGTAACCAGGCACATTGTTTCATTTCTCTCAGATTTATTAGAAGTTTAATAGATATGAGCCCATAATTATAAAATTTTAGTCCTTATAGCTGGTAATAGGAGATCTAAGTTTTTAAGAAGTGGAACTTTTCCAGTGATCCTAAATAATTTGAAATCAGTAACCTCTGATTTTCCTTTTGTGTGGCCAATACTTTGTCCATCTCTTTGTCTAGAAGTCATTATTTCCTGTATGGATTAGATGAGAAGCCATTCTGGTAGAATCTTAGCAAATATCTGTTAAGAATCATATTATGCCAGATCCAGTGTAAGTTATTGGGAATATACCAATCAATGAGCGAGACAAGTTTCCCATTCTCCCTTCAGATTGCTGTCCTGGGAAAAGAAACTGTGTTTTCCTGAGTTGCTTTCGTTCTCATTTGAAGTGCTCCCAAACTCTGCTAGAGAAGGTAGAGCCAGAGCTATCTGCTGTTTTAAGGTTGTTCAACAACAACCTCAACAATGGTTGAAAAGAGAAGCATTTTGCTTGTTTTTGTTTATTTAAATTAAGCAGACACTGGCCTGAGCAGGTCTTCCCACCCCCAATAGACTTTAAATGAAGTAGTAGACTTGGTCCAGTGTGTAGATATTCGTATTTTTGTACCTGCAAAAAAGAGACTCCCAATTAAAGGCTCAAAAGCATTTAATTACTTTCCATTGAGACTTTAATTTTAACCCTGTTTGTTACTCTTAAACCATTCCAGAGGACAATATCCTTTATGGGTGACAGATTGCCCAAACTGTTGCTGGTGACCTGATTTCCCTCTGCAGACATGGCTGCATTTTGCTGGAAAGAGCTCTCTTGAATGAAGAGAAGGTGTGTGTCTACGCTGAGGCAAATGCTTTGCCTTTTGTTACTCCAAATCTAGATTATGGGTTCATACAGATCCATCATGCAGACATCAAAATTTTCACTTGAAATTTAGGCACTGGACATAGTATGGCTTAAGTATCTGAATTACTTCCTCCTTATGTTTTGTTGGTAGAAATTTGGTATTTGGTGTCTGAAGTTATTCATGATGTGATTTGGGGCCTAGAAGAAAAGGTCTGTTTAGGATGCCTCAATTCAAAACCAGGTGTCACAAAAAAGGGCCTATTTTTAACTTTGCTAATCAACTTCAGACACATTGCTGACCTTTGCACCTCAGTTTTCACATGTATTAGACAGTACTATTTATAGCTCTGCCTATGTATGGAGTTCTGATGAGCACCAGCCCTTATAAGATAAGGGTTAATTATTGCTGTCAAAGGTGGTGGCAGTATCCATTGCCTTAATAATCACATTTTATTATCTCTAACTTTCCCAGTACTTCATGAAGTAGTGTTCATTGGTTTAAATTACTTGAGTCAGAATAAAATTAGTTTAATATGCTGTATCAGTTAAGAAGCATGTAATGACATATCTGGATAAAAAATATTAAAGGCTATGAGATCTTTTTGCCTTATCTCCTTGTATATAATATATGTAATCATGTAGATGTGTATAAATATATAATCTCTTAATTATTAACATTTCAAAAGATTATTTGGCACTTTATATCAATGAGCCCTTGCAGGCACCTGGCACAAGAATGTATATAGAGATAACATGATTTGGCAAAGAATTTTTGAGGCAAAAAGTTCTGGCACATAAACTTCAATCAAATGCTTGCCTCTGCCCCAAGCCTTTTATTGGATATGGATTAAAAGAAGAAGAAAAAGGAGAAAAAATAAACGTAGAAATTTTCTTTAACCAAACCATTCTAATTTTCAATCCCGAACCTTAAGATATTTCGATGTTATATTCAGTAAGAAAATAATTGGCCTTAAATTATGTATACTTAAACAATTTCAAAAAGCTGGAAAGCTTTTATAGGTAGGTATGGCCTATAGTATTATGAAACTATGGGGATGCTTACTAACCAAAATATATGAAGGTAAATTTATTTCTCTATAACTGAGGGCTAATAAGTTATGATTCTCATAGAAGCTAGATCAAACTTGACAATATGTTGGCAAAGTGTTATATTTTGTGTATAGAATATAATTCTGGACACTATGAGTTTTGCTTGCATCTGTCAGTACTTTGCTTATATATATATGTTGTTGGAAGTTCAATTACAAGAGGCTAGTGAGTTAGATAAATTTCACATGACATCCAAAAGCATGGATAGTGAGAACTCTGTCTTTCCACATATACACATGCATGTATGCAAGCACATACTTATTCACTCCCTCATACAAATATCATATATTTAATATTATCACAATCACCAGTTAGGAAGGAATCTTTGCTGCTTTTTAGGAAAAAAGTAAAAACATTTTAACACATACATACAAATAGCAATTCATATACTTAAGAGTTTACTTATTTACAGGTCTACTAATATTATCAACTATGTCTTAGATTTTCAAAGATATATATTGCGATCTACTCAAGGTTTGTGCTTAATTTTTCAATAACAAAAGATAACAAATATATTCCCAAATTGAAATATCCCTGTAGTGTAAAAGAAAATATAATCAAATATGGGCTTTTACTCTAATTATCTAAACTGAGAACAGATGTAATCCATTACAGTAGCCCATAAATAAAGTGTCAAACTGTTCAACTGATCAATGAATATAAATTATTGAAAAATAATGTAATTCTAAGGAATTGAGCTTAGTGTTATTTTGAAAGGAAAGACTTCATTCTTAAAAATATATGTGCATATTTAAGAATGAGTGGTTCCATTCTAAATGGAATCTCTGACCCTCAAAGGCAAATTTGTGTTTGCTCGTTCTTAGACTTTATCTGAATTTCAGTATTGTCTTCATTAGGGGCAATTCTTTAGGAATTCTTACATAATCTCCTGTGGTAGTTAAAGTATGTTCACAAATCATGTGTTGCTCCTTTCTTCAAAACATGGAGACTAATTTTCCTCCCCTTGAATGTGGGTTGTTTGTTACATTCAGTGACTTGCTTTCTCAATGAATAGAATATGGTGGAAGTGACTGTGTGTAACACTCAGAACTAGTCCTAAAAGACATTGTCACTTCTGCCTTGCTGTCTCTTGGATCATTCTCTCTGAGGGAAGCCAGCTGCCAAGTCATGAGGATACTAAAGAGCCTGTGAAGAGGTCCATGTGGCAGGGAAATGAGGTCTCCTCAACAACTAGTACACTTCATTAGTCCTGTCAGGGAGCCACTTTGTAAAAGAGTTCTTCAGCTCAGTCAGCCTTCAGGTGACTGTGGCCTTGGCTAAAGTGTTGTTGACTGTAACTTCGGAGAAACTCAAGCTAGAACCAGCTAGTTAAGCTGCTCCTAAATTCCTGACCCACAAAAACTGGATGATAAATGTTTACAATTTTTTAAATCTCTAAAATTTGGAGTAATTTGTTAATGCAGTAATAGATAACAAATATATATTTATTTATTTATGCACATGGAAGGCTGATAGAGTAGATAAATTTTTTCATCTTTACCAATAATAGAATGACTAATGGTGGGAGACCAACAGAAAATATATTTTAGAATAGAAGGGTCTTTAAATTAGAACAGGTAAGCTGCTGCCAAATTCTTTGTGTACGATTTGATCTTCCTGATTTATCCATTACTGTAATGTTTCCAGTGATGAGAGAGCCATCAAGTGGAGCCTATGCACTTTTCACGAACTTATGGAAAAGTTGAAACAAAAAAATAAGAAAAAGACTCCAAAATCATAAATAAAAGAAATAGAATTAAAAAAATTACATTATACCAAACTTACAAAAAAGGAAAAAGAAATTACAAAATAGAAATTGATTGCTAGTATCATGCTTATAGAACATTGTTAGCTGCAACTCAGACTCTTCCAATTATATATAAATTATACTTAACATAGGATATGGGTGCAAAGTAAGAGTTCTTGGGGCCCATAAAGGTCCTAAATGCCTCTGAATTTATTTTGTCTGTGCATTGTGCATGTCCCTGGCATGAAAAAGGAATTATATTTTCTTAGTAAAAATTGAGGGCATTTACTTTTTTTTTTTTTTTTGTAGCTGCCAACAGGAATATCCTAGGAAGTGAACTTAGGGTTTTATGAATGACAATTATTTAAATAATTTATCTAAGGAATTATAAGAGAAGTGCTAAATAGGGAAAAATGAAATTTTAATGATGTTTAGTGGTTTCTTCTTTTTTCTTCTACTCTTCCTTTCTCTTTTCTTTCTCTTTTCTTCTATTTTTTTTTCTTCTTTATAAGATTAGAGGAAACATTTTCTCAAGCATTTCTGGAGATATCTGGGAAGATAAGGTTGAGAAACCTTGGTAGAAAAGTTTAAGAATGGGCAGAAAGTAAGTAGTTTGGACCATCATATTCTAATATGTTTTATTCTTTTCATAGCCTGAGGTGAATATTTTACTTTTTATAATTTTTATGATCTACATAGTGAAAAAAATAATAGCCCAATTTTTATAGAGTATTGTGAATAAATTTTATAAGTTCCTTTGAAAATAATGTTTCTTAAATGCAAAGTATCTTGATAAGAAAATCCCCAAAGGGACTGGAACCTCTGTGCCATTCACACCACAGGATCTCTTGCAAAGAAACTGAATATCATCTAAGTGTCAGCTTAGCTCGTACTTGTCAATAGCTTTTTTTATAGTCTGATCATAGAGAATGGTCTGATTTCAGATTGTTTTCTTCTTCTTTCTCTTCTACAACTGAAATGGAAGTTGGTGAAAGATTTGATGAGCAGAGAGAACAACAGTGGCTAGATTTAGCTTTTGAGGAATATAAAGAAATATATCTTATGCATCTAAGCAGAGATTGAGAACATCAAAAATATTTGCGTGCCCACCTGAGAAGAAATTATATTCTCTCCCCATATATTTCTGAGATGCCCTAAGATTGCATATGTATAGCGATTGTTCAGGTGATTGGTATGGTCATTTCTCCCCTTACGGTCTCAGGGCACTTTTCTGAAATCCACATTTTCCCATTCCATTGTATTCCTTTGTGTTACTGATCTTGGATCATGGGCATTGATTGTTAATATCTACTGGGCATCTGACTTCCATGTTCTTATGGGGCACTATACAGTCTGCTCTTTATTCGATACTATGCTCATACCACCTGAGTAGTGACTTCTGGCCATGGGCATTTGCGCACTCTCCCACTTCCTAAGGCTCTTATGATGTGTCTCTGGGTTTTGGCACCTCGTCTTTCTGCCTCTGGTGTGTAGGAAATCATCTACCCCTTTTATGTACATCGTTTTATTTTTGCTTATGGTAGGAAGGCCAAGAGAAAGGAGGGTGATAAGTAGTGAGCTTTGTAGGCGTCAAGGAACGCATTCTGGCCACTTCTTTCTCAGAGTGACAGGCTTTCCAAGATGGCAAGGAGGGAAGGATTGAGATAACCAAGGATAACCATAAACCATTCTACAACTAACCAGGCTCAGCTGCTGAGTCTAGCTTTTATTTGCTGTTACCCATGGGGATTTCTCTCTCACATGCCTTGTTTTCCTTTCTGGAATACATTCAGACATGTTTCTGTAAGTTTAGATTTCAATTATGGACACATGCTAGTCCTTGCCCATGAGCTCCTGGCTCCAGTCAAACCATGTAGGTAATAGGGCATTTATTGAAGAGTTATCAAATACTTTCTGTTAAAACTCTGTTCACTAAAAGCATGGGGAAGGGAAATAGGGGGAGCAGAGTGAGGGGTGGGTTTGCTTAACTATCCCAGCAGACAGCCTCGCTAGATCGCAGGGGCAGTTTAGCGAGAACATCCACAATTCTTGTTTTAAAATAATCTCTGCTCTTTATCTGTACAAAAGTACCTAAAAACATAGCCTTGACCTGGTTCTCCAGTGAGATATGAATGACTTTGGAAATTCAGATATATTTGTAAATTGCAAATATACATGCATTTGCTAATGATTTCTTCCAGATTGCAGTTCTTAGCTTCTAATTTAGACTTTTACAGAATCAATGAAGGACATGTCAGCATTTTGTTAAATGCTCCTTTCTGTGATGACCATTAGCCAGAAATCAAGCATTTTTGTTTTCTAACAAAACGGCATTTAAGAATAGTATTTATATTCAGTGTATATAGAGGTGCTCTACTGTGCATCTGTCGTGTCTCTGAATGTAAGTAGCATCCTAGGATTTACACCTTGGAGTAAACTTTTACTACAGATAATAGTATGAATTATCTATTAAATTAAGGAGAAAAGAACCTTAACAATGAACAATATATTTCACCATGGTGTACTTTCTAAGTGCTTTTGCGGGAAAAAAATAAATATCATAGGGGAAAAAAGATATAAATGAATTATAGTCGAAAATAAATACAAAAACCACAAGTGACTTTTCAACTATCAAAATGTCTCTGGTTAAAAAACACAGAACTATCTGTTTAATGTGTCCACTGTATTGAAAGCTTTTTTTTTTTTTCTTTTTAAAGAACACACTTGAGACATTATTTTGGCAAATTGGACCTGTAATTGTACATGGTACCATTAGAAACAACGAAGAGACTTAGGACACTTTATATAATTGTTAACCTTTTCCCTGGAAAATTACTTTTGTGTAGGAGTAGGTTTTGTATCTTGTAACCGCAACATTCTCTAAAAAATGCAGAAAAAAGTGGAAGGCCAGGGGTGGAAGGGAGCAATTGGGGAGATTGTTTAATGAACAATATAGAGGTCTAACCATTGTATTTTATACTTGAAACTAATTTAAATAAATAAATTCATTTTTAAAAAGTGCAGAAAATAAGCAAATATTAATTCCTTGACACAACTAAGGTAGAATAAGTGCCTATATTTTCAATTATTCATGGGGTTAAAAAGTTAAAAAACTGAGTATTAAATACGTAATGACATTGTTATTTTTCAATTGTTATTATTGGAAACAATCTTGTGAAGAATTTTTCTTGGTCTTTTTGAGTTTTATTTCTCCCTCAAAATGTATGTTATAATTCATGTACACACACACATATATGTTATCAGTTTGAACTGATTACATACCCTGAAACCCACCAGATTGTGCTGGCCTCATTATATCACACATACCACTTTATCTCACTTATTACTCAACATCCTGGCCCAAGAAGCTGGAATATTTCACACGTGCGAGCACTTGCATGTGCGCGCGCACACACACACAGACACACACATACACATCCCACAAAATACAACTGACGAATGGCTGCATGGGAGCCAAGAGAAATGGTGATGAGGTTTAGAGCTGTCATTTAAACTTCTGCATTCACCATTATCCTAGACAGTCCTAACACTGAGAAAACAAAAGTACTATGTCTGATTTCTGCTTCAGAGTTGTTCAGTGAGATAAAAATAAATCATCTAATCTTTACAGGTCCACTAAAAGAGAAAAAATGAACTTTTTTTTCTATCACTCATGAACCCATGAATATTAGTGAGTACAGTTTTGAGCAAAATCTTTTCTGTCATAAGTTCCAGAGCCTGGTCAATGTAAAAATAATTCTGTAAGTCATATAATTATTGTCTTAAGCAACTACAACCTCTGTAAGATTTTTAAAAAAACACTTACATCTGATTTTTAAATCATTGAGACATAGAGTAGGATTTATTTTGTGTGGTTTCATGATGCCAATGGATTTTTTCCTTGTTTTACACAGTGTTGTCATTGAGTTACAGAATTGGACTGGAAATGCAAGATCTATTGCTATAATCAGTGTCTTGCCATTAATCACTTCCTCGTCCCTTTGCCCCACCATCACTTCTTGTTGACAAACCTCAGGGGCTATTTCAGTTGTCCACATCCATTGGAAGATCTTATAACCAAAGGGTTTAGTGCTGGATGCTTCAATGTCCAGCCAAATATTAGAAACTAATTTGAGTAGTTAAAACAAGGGCATTTAGCGTGGGACTTGATTACCAAGAACTGAAAACTCACCTGAAACTATAAGTGAACACAGAGATAAAGAAATAGAAAGCTATTTTGTCCCGAGGCTGGGACAAAAGCAAGAGGGCTGTTGCTAAATTAAAAGAATGCCTAGGAATAGATCTGAGACTAAATAGTTTGGATAGGCACAGGCACCATTAAAATCTTTAGCAATGGCAACTGGAACTTTAACCATCCCATCTCTCTGTAGTAAGTCTACTTTCATTCTCCAGAGTGGCTCTGGCAAAGATTCCTCAGGTGTCTGCAGCTCTCTAACTCCATACCCCCTCATACACTCAACATGTTAAACTCTTCTCTCCTAATACAAATGCACCTGACCTTCCGTCACCATGGATGCAGTGTCTCTCTCCTCCTAAGGCAGTTACTCTCCCTGGGCTTTGCATTCTATATCTTTCCTCACATCAGGAAATTTAGATAATCAATCTCAAAATCCTGTGTCTTAAAATGTTAAATGTTCAAGTCTCCCCTGTTCTGTGTCACCCTATAAAAAGAGAGAAAGTAAAGGCTCAACTCCCTATCCACCCATTCACAGTCAAGATTTTGAAAGCATTGTTTATATTCACTTTCTACTCCCCTCCTCACCTCCTTTTCACTTGTCAGCTCACTGGAATCTGCCCTTTGCTCTCTTTTTCTACTGAAATTGCACTTTCCAAAGCCACCTTTTGTCTCGCCACAAATGATCCTTTTTCTTGCAGTAATGGAGAATATATTTTGGGGCTATTACAAAAATATATTTTGTACCTAGTAATCCCTGATTTCTAGCTATTTTTTTTAGCTCTTATGTCAAGAGCCATATTGAGGGCTTCAGAAAGTAGTTTTCTTTTCTTAGAGAGAATGACTTTTCCAAATTTAAGACTGAGCTGCTTTCAGGCTTAATTCAATCCCTCCCCTCCCAACCAATAACCTATAGAACAATAGTTCTCTAAGTGTGGTTTAGGAACCAGAAACATCAGCATCACCTGGAAACTTGTTAGAAATATTAATTTTCAGAATCTGCCCTCAAACTACTGAATCAGAAACTCTAGGTATGGGGGTCTAGAAATCTGGATTTTAATAAGCCCTCCAGGTTATTCTGATGAATGCTAAAGTTTCATAAGTATTGAAGAAGGGAGAAAGAGAAAAATGAAAAATGGAAAAGAGGTCGAGGTAGAATGAGATTTTTAGTCTGAAGTCTTTAATTTTTTTCATTCTCTCTGGTGGGGGTGGGAGTGAGAAACATCAAAGGCTGAGAGGTATAACAGAAACCTCCAGAGAACATTGCAGGGACTGGTGAGAGGATGAATGGGATGCTTCTGCAGGCAAAACCTGAGGAAATTCATACATCCTGACAAATTGTGGTTCTACAGAGTTTGTAGGCTCAGGTGCAATGCAGCCAAGGCATAAACCTCAGGCCACCTTGGTGAGCTGAGAGCACAGTTGGAATGCTAGACCACATGAACTTCAAGGACAAGAAGAGAAGGCCTCTGGGGTACATACCTTGGTGATTTGAAGCACTTTTTGTGGCTGGTACTGAACAGTGGTGGAAGTTGGTTTTTGGCCAGAGGTCCATATGCAGGCAGAGGGAAATAAATTGCCTGGAGTTTGAATAAAGTAGAATTGTGATAAGTAAAGTTGGAGAAGGAGAGGCTCTGGCAGAATGACCACGAACGATGAAGAGATTAATTCAGTTGGTGTGGTGTGTATATGTATGGGTAGGAAACTAGTGGGAGACAAGAATAGTAGAATCAAAAATGAGAGAGATGGATTTGGACCTTATTTCAGGGGGAACGACCAAAGAATTTTGAATAGAATTCTACTGAATCAGAATCAATAAAATTCTCTCCCAAATTAGAATTATCTGACTTTAAAACATACTTTCTAACTAGCTTAAGTTTGATTTCCAGGTAACCAGGATTCTGGGATGAGTTTCAGCTTTATGGGAGTTTACTTTCTCAGTTCATTTTTTAAAAAGTTCCAATTTCACTCTCTTTTAAATTTTATGTCTCTCTAATAACTATGTATAGTGCTCGATGGGTAGCTGACTAACTAGGGGGACCATTTTGTAAATTATATAAATGCCTAACCACTGTACACCAGAAACTAATATAAAATAATATTGACTGTCAAATGAAATTGAAAAAAATAATTAAAAAATCTAAAAAAAATTATGTCAAAAAGTTGGAAAGTCAAAGTGTGCAATGATTTGGGGTAGGAAGGTGGATGGGATTTCTGGATTATAGAACACCTTTCCCATTTAGAGTTGGTATAAGGTCTGAAATACCAGCTGTAGAGTAATAATTTGACAATAAAGGACTATCTGTGTTTGGGATTAGCTCTGCAAAGTTGTTCTTGATTTTCTTAGAGAAAAGATTGTAATTCTGTATGGCTGTTTTGGGTCAGCTGTTTTTATGTTTTTACCAGTTGGCCTAATTTGCTTAAAATGTTTGGGATATGGGACAACAGAACATACCAGAAATGAATCATCTCATCATGTGTAAACATCTTCAAACTTCTCTTTAAAATGTTGTTTCCAACCTCCACAATACTCCATTTACTATGACACATGCAAAAACATAGATAAGACAAATATGGTGGTCTCCTTATTGTTAATAGGAACCTGAGCCAGTAGAGGAAATACTGTGCAAGCATGCTCTACTCAGGCCCATGTGGGTGGGGAAGAAGGAAGTAAACCGTGCTGTGTCTCCCAAACACCTCTGATGGTAATGGAAATGGGACGATTATATTTTTCTCCCAAATAGCTGGTTATTGCTCATCATCATAAGCAGAGATAAATGGATACACTCAAAGAATCCTGACTGGCTATATGGGTGGCTCTATTTAACTGGTAAAGAGTCATATATATTTATGAATGTGTGCAGCTTCTAAGTTACACACACATATACACACACACACACACACACACACACACACACACACCACCTTCAAGAACAAAAGAGCAAAAGTCCATGGTTAACCATTTCAAATTATTTTAGCATGGAATAATGAATGATTATTATCCATTTCAGTCTGCCAATATAAGATCTATAACTTTTGGTCTAGCTTCATAAATATATTGTATATGGCTTTGGTGTTCTTTCCATTGGTTGCAAATGCAGCTATCACCTATATACTCATTCATTAACATACATTCATTTATACTTGTGTACACAGTCTTATCATGTATTTAGTAATATTGGTCTTTTTTACTCTAAACATAAAGCACAACACATTTAAATGAAAATCTCTGCATTTTCAGACATACAAAAAATAGCTATGATACATCACTCTTTTAAAGAGCATTTCATTAATAGATGGATCAGAACATACTTCTTGTTGTACATCACTTAATTGTTATGTATTTAAAATGAGACATGTTTCTAATATTCTTTTCCAGCTTGCATATACTTCAAATTTATTATGTCAGTTGTTAGTGGCCATGACATCACAAGATGAATTCAAAGCAGTGATTGCTTTAACATTTAAAAAGCTTAGAGTGTGCCGATTATTCAGGCTGCTAAGTGAAAGTACAAATGTCAGTTTAGCTATCTATAATCTCACACTGTTTAAAGGTTCATGAATTACACATGCAGTGGGTAGAAATGGAGGAACTGAATTTGACTAAAAGAGCTTTTTTACAAAAAAATTTGCTGAAATGGTTTCTTCTAATGTATTTTAGTGATTAATCAATTTGATTTAAAATGTTAGAATTATTTAAGGTCCGTACTTTGGATTTACTGTGAACTCGAAGCATGTTTATATTTATTGCATCAACTAAGTAAACAGCATATGCTTAATGCTTTTAAAATGTTCTCCAGTAAAATTTAGGTCAGTGCTTACTTGTGAGCTATCAGCCACAAAGATACATTGACATATTTGATTAACAGTGTGCTTCTTCCACAGTGCTTTGTGTAATTTCTGCAATTTTATGTCATTGGCAAAAATTCAGTATCAGCTTCTATCATACACTTAGAGATGTTTTACTTGTATTAAGTTTTTGAGTTTTTCAATATTTACACACTTCTTTTTCTAAATTATGTTTATCTTCTTTGAAGACCAAACAATTCTACCTGTAGATATTCTTTAGAGCATAAAAATAGTAATACTTGGGATGCATTGATTTCCTACTAATGCAGTGTGCTGGTGGACATGGTTTCAACACAGTGAGAACCAATAATGACTGAAAATTAGGATTATTTGGAAATTTAACCACTATCTGATCCTATTAAACACTGTATACTCCTATTATTAGATAGCTGTATTAATGGCACCACAAAACCAGATTGTCTGGAAAGAAATATTTTACTTCCCTTCTCCAGCAAGCCTGGTTTTGATCTAGATTATTGCTGGTAAATATTAATGGATAAATTCTATAATGGACACTAAAAAGATATGGGGTAATAACTCAGCTAGACATATTGGGAAAAGTAGTTTGATTACACGTTGGCATCTACCAAATCTCGCTTCTCTCTACTGAAGATGTTTCATGGTTATAAATCTTTCTGCCCACCTAGAAAAGAAAAGAGAAGAGGAAAATGATGAATGTCAGTCCAAAACATTTAAATCTGTCAAATGAAAAAAAATTAATACATAAATAATTATATCAGTTTGGGTATTGAAACACTCTGGTGGCTACATTTATGTAGTAAGCAAATGTCCTGCTGAATGGTGGGCATTTGATTTCATATAACAGAGATTTACAAGCTGGAAAATGAAAATTGCAATGCTGAGTTCACTTAGTTGAAAAATTAAGGTGACTAGTAACTCCTGGTATGGCTCAAAAGTTCTCCTTAGGGTGACAGTGTTAGTCTGCATTGGCCAGACATACCAGCACTAGTATCTAGGAGAGGCCAAAGAGACACAATAATAGAATCTTTTCATTTTTAGTTTTTGGAAAGGTAAATGAATCAATTGACAGGGGTCATTTACATGTTAGTAGAAGAAAAGGACCCTAAGTTCAAGGGTTCTGATTCATGTTTTGGAATTGTTCCTATTGTCCATGTTTCTAAATCATTCACCTAATTCACTTGTGGTTATTTAGATCAAAGCACCCTTTATCTTCACCCTGATATCTTCTGCACAGTCTCAGAGGGTATTTTCTCTTGGAGGGCACTTCAAATCTGGCATATTCACATTAGAAATCATAATATTTTCCTCTCAAGTCAACCTCCCTTTCTCAGGGTGTCCCTTTCTGTGATTAGTGTTGCTAGTTGTTTAAGTTCTGGAGATGTTCCCAATAAATCACATCGATGTTTACCCCTCCATCCCATCCTTTCAACCTGCCATCAGCCCAGCATCCTGCTTTCATTTCTACATGTCTTGGGTTTCAATATGTCAAATTTATTTTTGTAACTGGCCATCTCATTCCAGGAGGTTCAGCTATTATCATGCCTTTAAACTGCCATAAAATTAATAGAATAAAACATTTTTATGTTTAGAAATTATAATATTGTAACACTTAAGATTAGCTCCAATTTTAATAAAGTCCAGTTTCTAACAATCTGTTCAGTTTGGCTACCCTTGACTCACATTAGTCTCCATGATTCCAACTAGGTCACTTTTCCTTCTGGACCTTTCATATCCAATTCCAATTTCTCATTGGAATTCAGATATCATACCCAGAAGTAACCCATATGTTTTCTTGGCTTGTGTGAAACCTACCTATTACTTCAAGTCTCTTCAAGACTCTTAGACTCACTTTTGATGTCCCTTAGTCCAGTCCTCTTCAATGTGTACATATGTATGTGTCTTTGACAATCATTCTTCCCATCTGCAGCCATCAGGAGTATCTGGAACCATGGCTACATTTTCCAAAACCCTTTCCTCATTTCTTTTTTGCAATCCCTTCTCCTTTTCCCTTTTAGCAACTGTATTCCAAGCCCTTAGGATCTTCAATCTCCCACACTTGATCAGAAAAGCCCTTCTTCAATTGTTGAGCTCTCTCAATGTCAGTTTAGTTGAATAATCACTATTGGGTCCCAAAGGTGCTTTCTGACCTTGAGTTATACCAAATTTTAAAAAGCTTTCCTTGCTAAACTTAGCGAAGAGCTCCACTTCCCAGAAGACAACTCCATTCTGGGGGAGATTTGAATATGACAAGTTGCAGTACGTTACAATGATTTCCTCAATTCTCCCAGTATGATCCAAATTTCCTAGAATGCAGGGATTTCAGTTCTCTTGACTCTTTTACAGAATTTCTCAGGCAATTGATCAATACTTATGTGATTGAATTGAACTGAAAATCAGATAGAGAGAAATGATATAATAAGAAATAAGAAATCGATGTTGAGTTGGTAGAGTACTAGAGAGTGGGGAGAAGGATTTAGCAGGTTTTTATGAAGAGTTGGAAGCTGGTAGAATGGGACAGATAAATGGAGTTGATTTCACTAGCATTAGGATAGATCAGTGAGTCTCAAACATAACTGCATATTTTAGTCACCCGGGGGTACTTTCACAAATCTTTATTACTTGCTCCACTCACCACCACTCTCCACTGCCCATTCTGATTTAATTGATTTGGAATGGTGCATTGATTATTTTTAAAGATCTTTGTAGCTAATTCTAAGGTGTAGAGAGGGTTAAGAACCACTGGTGCAGGACTTTGCTGCTCAATGTGGTCGCAGGACTGACAGCATAGGCATCATTTGGGAGAATGAATCTCCTGCCCCACCCAAATCTCTAGAATCAGAATCTGCATTTTGACAAACTTCCCCAGGTGATTCATATACATACTAAAGATTGAGAAGCACTGCTTTATGGACATCCATACTGATTTCATCATTGGGGATCACCTCGACACACTGAGAATCTGGTTTAATATTACCTTGGACACATTCACTGCCCTTGGTTCAGACACAGCCCATCTAGCTCTGATGGCTGCTTACATGCTGAGTTTGTCTAAGAGAGGCAGGGAGGGTGGAAGGAAGAAAATGGGGCCAATAGGAGGGCAGGGCTTTCACAAACCTGGCAATTATTTCAATTAGACTTGAATCCCTATATTTTTTTCAGGATCAATTTTGTGTACTATGACTCAATGCCACTGCCTCCTTCCTGTCTTTTCTTCTAATAGTTTCATCCTCCCCAAGAAAATCTATTTCTTTGTTGATCATCCAGAGTTTTAAAGCTACTTATCCAAAGCTTCTTATGGGGAGTATTAATGCTAATGGATTTAGTGCAAACCACACCAGTCAAAATGGCAACCACATCCATGAAAGGATATTCCTGTTTCCTGCCTCTTTAAAGCTGGGGAAGTAATCAATAGGAAATTTGGAAAGGATGTGAGTGTGTGAGGGAGAGGACATAATCTCCCAATGTTGTCAAAGGCTCACTGCCTTTCAATAACTAACCTAAAATTTGCTTTTAAACTTTAAAAATTTAAAACATTACCTCTATCTGCAGGGATCAGCCCTGACTAACCCCCAAAGTCATCAGTTAGAATGGTCTACAGCTGTACTGTCCAAAATGATAGCCATTAGCTATGTATGACTACTGAGCATTTTGAATGTGACCAGTCTAAATTGAGCTGTGGACACTATGTTTTGAAGATTTAGTATAGAAAAAGTAAAATATTTGATTAATAATTTTATGTTGATTATGTGCTAAAACCATAATATTTTGGATATATTGGACTAAATAAAATATTGTTAAAATTGATTTCAACTGTTACATTTTAATTTTTAAAACTGAGACTACTAGAAAATTAAAAGTATATATGTTGCTTGCTTTATATTTCTATTAGATAGTACTAATCAAGAAGAACTGAGCAGCCCTTCCAGGCAGTAAAAGTCTATGTTGGTATTTGCTCTCATCCTAATTTAATTATAATGCTAATTTACAATAAGTAAGAGACCCCTAGCCTTAAACCGTGGTTTTAGAAAGCAGCTGTGGCTTGGGTGGCATGGGCAGGGACAAAAAATGGCAGAAATATTAAATTTTAGATAATTTTGTTTGAATCCATTTATTTTCCTCTTTATGCTAGATTATCCAGAAAACTTATAAGCTTTCATAAACAATCCTAGGATGATTTTCATTAGTTCAGGGAAAATTTTGGAGATGGTTTGGCATGATCTAAAGTGATGGCATTAATGTTTGAGAACAGAATCAGGAGTTAAATCATATCTAAATAACACATATTTATTGAACGCCTATTATGTTTAAGTGACTGTACTAGGTGATGCTCCATGAATATTCACATTTTATAAAGGAGATGGCAAATAGGAAAGCATGAAGATATTAAGTCTATTAGACCCAGTATGCTCAAATAAAACAGGTTGGACAATGTCAAGAACACATAACTCTACAGAAGTCGTATCTTTATGAATTAGGTGGGCTGAATGCTCCATGCTTGAATTTGTTTGTTCTTACCATATCTATCTATACTTTCAAACCAGTCCTCCTCAGAGTTATTTGCTTTCCTTTTTTTTTTTCTTTTCTTCTTCTATTTTATTGACGGTATTAGCAATGTCTTGGCTTGGATTTAGGTGGACCAAGTATCAGGTTAGCCTTGTGTCAAATCTCACTACTTGGAATGGACGAGTTGTCAATAGATGGAACAAATATGCTCTAAAATGGTCTTTCTTGGGGAAGAATGTGGTGATGAAATTAGACTCATATTGATCTGTGGTTGCCAAATACTAAATTCTTGGGTATCTCAGGGAGGTCATTTATTATCTGTGGATTATTAAGTGCAATAATATTTTCATAATATCAACAGCTTTCAACATCTATAATAGCCTTTCTTTTGACATATTAATAAATTCCTATGATATAATTTACCAAAGATATATAAAGAAATGATACAATGAAAATAGAGACCAATGATTGCCAGTCTTGACCGAGAAGTTATAATATTAAAACAGATAAATTCTAAATGGAAAAATAGAAAACCCATCCCAGACCAAAAGAGAATTGATAGAGTGTAATGTCATTCATGACAAAGCTAAGCAAACATGGCAGGTCCTTAAATAATATTTTTTCTCTCAATGTCTTTTCATTATAACATTGATAAGGGGAAAAAAATTAGATTCTCTTCTGGGCCACTGAGTGGAGTTTGAACATTCTCCCCACATCTGCGTTGGTTTTCTCCAAAAACTCCATTTTCCTCCTGCATCCCAAAGATGTGCACATGAGGCGAACTGGAGTGTCTGAATTGTCCAAGACTGAATGAGTATAAATGTGTGCGCAATAAAAGAGTATCCTGTCCAGGGCGGGTTCCCGCCTGGTGCCCGGACCTGCCAGGAGAGCTTCCAGTCCCTCTCAACTCTGAACTGGAATAAGCAGGTTAGAAAAGCATTTGCTTGTTTTTATTAATCTTTCTTAAATATATGTATAACTCACATTTATTTCAGTGTTTAATATTAGAAATGTTTTGGGTCTTTATTTAAAAGTTTGGTGATGTTTTGTGACCAGAAATCCGCTGTATGAACTTAACTCTTGTTTATGTCAATTAGGCTATGGTAAAATTGGTTTTATTATATGTCGTTTTTTTTCAAAGTCACAGTTTCTAAGAACCTATCTAGAACATTAAGAGAAGACTTACTGTATATTATCAGAGTCCATGAGAAACAACGCTTTCACATAATCCATTGAGAAGAGGATGCAGATGAATTGTGCTTTAGATATAATTAGGCCAGTGTTTTTCAACCACTAAAAGCAAAACCTAATGGTTGTAACCAGAATTAAAAAAAAAAAAAGCATAGAAAATATTAATCATTGCAACTTGTATGAGTAAGTGCTGTTTCATGAAAATCTTGCTTTAGTAGTGTGTAGTGTGTGCGTGTGTGTGTGCATGTGTGTATGTGTGTTCTGAGTCACCATGTAAAATATTATCTCTTGTTGTGGCCCATATTCAAAAATATTTAAAGGATGCTACAAAATACATTTTGATGATTCTGAAGTCTAGGAAAATTACACCTTTCCCCCCAAAACAGAATTAATTAAAAAGAGATGTGGACATACAAACTTAATGACTCCTCATCAACTTTACTGTACTATACTGCTACTTCATTTCAGTCTCAAATATTCTACAGTTGAATATGGAGAAAAGATTCTGCTACAACTTCAAAAATAGTTGAAAACCTTATTAATGCATAGATTCTTTTGTGCATAACGTTACAGATTGTACAAATAGAATGAAAATATACTAATATAAAGTTTTCTTCAAGTCATACTTTAGGTTTAAGTAACAGCAACAATCTTTATATGTAAGGGCGCCTACTGATTTTGTCTCTTTTGAACTGATTCTAGGTGATAAATACAAATAAACAATGATTACTAGATAGCAAATTTGGTGACATATCATGAATGTGTATGCTGCTTTTCTTCAGCTCTTTAGAATGATCTGGCCCAGTAGAAAGCACAGTCATGAATTTTAACCAGCTACCAAAGGGTTTATTCAACAGATTTGGGTGCAGGATTCAGTATGGTTGGCTGAAAAAAGTCTGAATGAAAGTACTTACAGAGATTAAGTCATTTGAAGCCATTGTAAACTATTGTAAACCACTATTAGTCATTGTAAAAAGTTGCATGGAAGGGGAAAAAATGTTTTGTAACCATAAAAATGTATGTTCCAAATGGAAAAATAGTTGAGCATGTATCTCCAAAAATGGATCTATAAGCTATTCATCAACTTTTTACCATATTGCAAAGATATATTTCTATGCACCCTTAAGATCATTAGCATCCACTTTAGGCGCATATTAAAAATGCAGTGTTACGATTCTTTATAATGCCTGTAGAGATGAAAATCACACTGAGACAAAATGAAGAACTTTGGACAAATCTAGATTCATTCTCTTCCTTTCATCAACCCATCCTGAGCCCCTGAATCTTAAGAGCCACACAATAATAAATCTATCATTCCTAGCAACCCTAGCGATGTGCTAGTTTTCTTTCAGTAATATGCACGAAAACGTGAAAACATGAACCTCTTTCTAGAAAAGTAGACTCTTACTCTTTGACTCCATAACTATCTTAGCATTGACTTAGGCAATTTTTTCCAAAGAATTTATGGACTGCTTATGTACACTTATAGATGCATACACACATAATTTAGACAACTATATTAAGATATTTATAGAACTATTTTTAAATTACTGATAGAATAAATATTTTAAGTGCAGCTGTATTAGCCTCACTAGTATTTTTACTGACATCTTAATTGTTGTAAAAACATGTATTTTCATATAATTATCATTAACCTACAAACAATAACCTTCTGCATGTTTAAAGTGGTTGCAGAGCTTGTTATTATAGACTGCTTTCAGTACTGTTCATTTACTATGCTGTGTTTTTAACACAAATGTAACCCACTCTACATTTTCCATTTAAAATGCATAAGGCAAAGTGCATCATAACAGGATGTAACTACGTATTAATCAAATTAGCACAACACTTCAAAGGCTTGGGCTTTTTGCTGGGCTCCTGTTAGATCACAATTCATGAAGGAAAGAAGCAGCATAATGAATGGCTTGGCAAGGGAGCAGTTTATTTTCTTTCCAGAAAGATATAGAGTGGGTTAATTTTCATGATGGGAAAACATGTCGAGAAAGGGTAACAGTAAGCATTAAGCTAAAGGGTAATAAGTGGAATTTAGAATACAGTGGTGGTTTTGCCACTGATAAAACATAAATTCTATAATTATTTGATGACACAACAGAACTCCAATGACCTATTGTTAAATTATGATCCAAGCAAATACAAACCAGTATACTCAATATTCAGAACATGGCAGATTAGACAATTCTTTGTCATTGTGAACAGCATGGTATATAGCAGTGGAAAATATAAAAATGTAGTGCATCCAAATTCAGAACTCAATGCAAACATAGCACACACCATGTGAAATTGTAATTAAGTAATTATTGATCTTTATTAGTGTTTGGCTTTGAATGATCCTAGATATGCATGCAGCATAGTGCACACACACACACAGTAAAGAAGAAAACATGGATGGGATTTAGCTGGGACTAATGATAAAAAAGAAATTAGACAGCCAAATAAATGAAAGTCAATTATTTTGTTGAACATTCAACTGATAGTTATCATTAGATTCCTGGAACTTGCAAACTTCCTCTTCACTGTTATTGACAAAATAACAAATAAACAGCTATTTTCCTTTCAATATAAAAGTTTTTTTTTCCTTGGCATGGGGATTAAAATGAACGGAGCACAGTGAGAAGCACTCATCCACCTCCTGATTTTTTCCTAAATGGGACTATAAGGTTAACGCTGAGCTGTTTTCTTTTCCCATGTACAAGTCCAGGATTGTAGTCTACTTGGAGAGAGAGCAAAGAGCTTTTAAAACTGGAACTAGATTAAAATAATCTTAATTTCTGAGCATTACAAGTATGTGCTATTCTACAAAGAGGATGTACTCTTTTCTCTTACACAAATCTAGATATCTGCACATGCGCAAAAGTGTAAAAAGTGCAGAAGACAGGAAAAAGGTTGAAAGTGTGTTGGAAACTGGGCAAAAGGAAGAGACAGGATAGAAGAAAGAAATGGGAAAGGAAGCAATTGAAATGAGGTAGAGGAGACATAATAAGGCTATAATGGCAAGAAGATAGAAATTGGGGAGGGAAGGAGAGGAGCACAGAGGTGAAGGACTCCATCACCAGGGGCAAGCAGGTGAGTTTAAATAGACACTTCACCTCTGTTCTCAGTCTACAAGATGATGGTGATGGTGGTGGTGGTGATAAATTAGAGGAGCTCTAAGGAGTTTATGACTTAAAAGTTTTATGACCCTGTGGCTCGATGACTAAGAAGTTCTATTGTTAACTATTTCCAGAAGTGTCCAGCAGTAATTCTCTTCCTTTTCCCTATTGTTTTTATATGAGAAAAAATTTCTATTTTAAAAGGGGAAAATCAATATTGGTCTCATAAAGGAACTCCTGAAAATTCAGCAGCCTCCACATTGCTCAATCCTATCACATGTTTGTGTGTGTGTGTGTGTATGTGTGTGTGTGTGTGTGTGTTTTGGTTATTCAGATTTCTCTTTTATTCAGAGTGGAATTCAAGTGAACCAGAGTTTGTCTTTTTCTTTTCTTTTTAAATTACCTCCACAAAACTGACCTTTTCAGCAGAGAGCTGTTTGTGTTCCCTGTGTATTGTATTACAGGATGTTTAGCAGCACCCTGGTCTCTACCCACCAGATGCCATGGCACCATGCCTTCCACCCAAGTTATGAAAACTAAGAATGTTTCCAGGCATTGCCATATGTCTCCAGGGACCAAAAATTGTATTTGATTGAGAACCAATGGCCTAAACCAAAGGTAAATCATACAGTCAGAATATCCCATAAGCAAAGGTAAAATATTAAGTGAGAAACATTTTATATTTCAGAACACATATCACCAAATGGTTCAGGTAGATTGAAAAAAATCTCCAAGTCAAAAGGTAAAATCTGTAATACCTAACTTCATTTAAAAAGAAAGAAAGAAAAAAGAAAAAGAAAGAAAAAGACACCTCTTAGAGTGGAAGCTTATGAATTTCATGGAGGAAATAAACTTGAGTTTTAAATAATATTCTGAGGTTGAAAGAAGAAATCCAAGGACCGTGCAAGTGGGTGAGAGAGAGAGAGAGAGAGAGACAGAGAGAGAGAGAGAGAGAGATATTAATTGAGAGAGAGATTGAGAGAGGGGCTTCCCCTTTGGTTCAAAGTTTACATGATTTAGATGTGACACATTTTGGAACACCCCATATGAATTTAGTAAACACATCACGGGCTGTTTTAAAAAACTTCCCAGAGAAATTAAAAGCTACAGTTGGGTCAGTTTATGTTCATATCAGTTGCTGATTAGAATCCCGAAGCAGCAGGAAGCATCATGGCCCTCAGCTTCAAGACTTCCTAGTGAGGGACAAATAAAATATTCTGTTCTGACGTTGCCTGAGTCAGTTTTTCTTTGTAGCTATGCTCTAGGACAGGAGTTTTAAATGATGAGACTTGGGTAATAAGGGCTATTCTGGGCACAATTTTGGTGAAGACACTGTTTCACTTGCCCCACAGACATATAACCATGGCTCATCACGGACAGGTGAGTGAGTGTCTGTCACATGTTGCTTTTCTCTGTAGCAGTTTTCAGACTTCAGTGGGCATCAGAATCACCTGCAATGCTTGTTTAAATACAGATTGCTGGGTTCCAGCCCCAGAATTTCTGACTCAGTAGATCTTGGGCAGGGTCTGAAAACATTCATTTCTGACAAGCTCCCATATGATGCTGATGCTGCTGAGCTAGTCTGAGGTCCATGCGTACATCTGCCTTGGTATTTTCCCAGATTAGCCCTCATCAAGGAATTATCTCTTTCAATTGCTTTTTTTTTTAAAACAAAAACAAAAACAAAAACGTTTATTTCTTTAAATTAGTTTCAAGTATACAGTACATTGGTTAGACATCTATATTGTTCATAAAATGATCCCCGCAATTGCTCCCTCCCTCCCCTGACCCTCCACTTAGCCATCATATTAATGCTAACTGCATTCCCTGTACCATGCTCCCCATCCTCGTGCCCATCTATCAACTACTAATTTGTACTTCTTTAATCCTTCACTCCATTCTCCTAGCCCCCCAATCCCCCTCCCTTCTGTCTGTCATCAAATTGTCCACTATATTTGTGAGTCTGTTTTTGATAAGTTTGTTCTTTTTGTTCCTTAGATTCCACATATAAGTGAAATCATATGATATTTATCTTTTCCTGTCTGACTTATTTCACTCAGCATAATAACCTCTAGATCCATCCATGTCATTGCAAATGGTAGGATTTCATTTTTTTAATGGCTGAATAATATTCTATTGTATATATGAACCATACTTTCTTTATCCAATTATCTGTTGATGGGCATTTAGGTTGTTTCCATATCTTGGCTATTGTAAATTGTGCTGCCATGAATATTGGAGTGCATAAATCTTTACAAATTATTGTTTTGGTTTTCTTTAGATAAATACCCAGAAGTGCAGTTGCTGGGTCAAAAGGTATATCCATTTTTAATGTTTCCACAGTGGCTATAGTAATTTGTAACCCTATCAACAATGTATGAGGGTTCCCTTTTCTCTGCATCCTCACCAACACTTGCTGTTTTTTGATTTATTGATGATAGTCATTTTGACAGGTGTGAGGTGATATCTGATTGTGGTTTTAATTTGCATTTCTCTGATGATTAGCGACCTTGAGCATCTTTTCATATGTCTGTTAGCCATCTGTATTTCTTCTTTGGAGAAATATCTGTTCAGGTTTTCTGCCCATTTTTTAATTGCATTGTTTTGTTGTTGTTGTTGTTGTTGAGTTGTTTATAAGTTCTTTATAAATTTTGGATATTAACCCCTTATCAGATATATCATTAGTGAATATCTTCTCCCAAACAGTCAGTAGTCTTTTTGTTTTGTTGATGGTTTCTTTTGCTGTACAAAAACTTTTTTGTTTGATGTAGTCCCGTTTACTTTTTCTTTTGTTTCTTTTACCCAAGGAGATATATCTGAAAAGAAATTCCTGTTAGTAATATCAGAGAGTTTACTGTCTATGTTTTTTTCTAAAAGTTTTCTTACATTTAAGTCTTTAATCCATTTTGAGTCTATTCTTGTAGATGGATCAATTGCTTTTTTTGTTGTTTTATTGCTCAGGTGTTTAGTTAATGATCCCTGTTGTACACTTGCTTCTACGTTATCTTCAATTATTTCACTAATTTTTTCGTGATAAAAGCCTTGTTCCCTCTTATAGAATATTTGCTCTACCTTTCACTTATTACATAGTGCTGAGTAAACAATAGATTCCTAATAAGTGACTCCTGATTACAGAATGAATGAAGACAATGTAAAGTGTAAAGTTATAGTTTATTTTATCCTTTTGATTTTTCTTTATCTAAAGTAGTTATATTTTAGCTAGTTCTAGCACCAACTCCATTTTCTTCCCTCTTTAAATCTTTTTTTTTTTTTCCCTGCATATAGGTCTCATTTGGGAAGACAGGAACACATATTATGGCTTACATACTTCAACATGAAAAGCATATAAAAGAACTTTATAGCCATACTTCTATTTTCATTATCTAAGTGTATTAGTAAAAGCAAATCTATTATATCTTCCTTTTGGGAAGCCAAAAACATCTGGAATTTATGTTATGAGAAAGAGCTTTGACAGACTTTATTTGACATGCACATCAGCTGCAGAGAAAAGAATCACTAGAGGAAATGTTAAACTAAGTTATGGTGCTGTCCTGCCAATATAAGATTTAAGCTGGTTGGTTGGCTTTGTCCTGAAGATGCATTAAACTATGAAGGCACAAAATGGACAGCTGTTTCAGAGAGATCAACCTTGCATTATCCTAACTGATAAATAAATGTGCAATATAACGTATAATTCTGGTGTAGGCTCCAGAATGAGATAATTCTTAAGAGCAGGGCTCAGGCGATTTGTCACCAGACCCTTAGAAGCATTGCTTTGCGTTACATTGCTGCACACTTTGCTTTTATTTAATGGGAGCTATATCATTTTTATTTGATTTCTTATTTATATTTCGGAATTCTTGAAAGGTTATTCTGCTATCAAAATGAAACTATGTATATACTGCCAAGTCATTTGAGCTCATATATGTATAAATAAGAGATTTCCCCTGCCCCCAACTCTTTAAGGTTCACTGAGAAATTCCACTTTTCATACCGTGATCTGTAAGAGGGCATGGACATAATATATCTGTCCTTTTTTTTTTTCTCTCTCTCTGGCTCCAGACCATACCTCCAGATATCCTCTGAAATTGTAGGAAAAAGAAAAACCTTTTTTCTTAACTTTATTCATCTTACTTCTACATAAGATGATATATATACACCTATCTCTATCTCTGTCTTTGTCTCTCTCTGTCTCTGTCTCTGTATCCACCTCTCTCTCTGTTTCTCTCTCTCTCTCTCTCTCTACCTCTACCTCTACCTCTACCTCTACCTCTACCTCTACCTCTGTCTGTCTCTATCTAATCTACTAAATGAAATTCAGATTCAGAAACATAATATTTGAAATTAAGATTGTCCCAGAAAATCCATGACATGCTACCATTGTAAGTGTCATATTTAGAGATCCAGAGGTGTTTGCTCTCAGATTTCTTAGCTTCTCTTCTGTACCTGTCCATTTCTACCTCATAATTAGGTTATGACATGAGCCCTAGGAAAGGCCATTCTCCCCCAAAGGAGACACATTGAAGCACAGGTACCTGGCTGTGCCTTTGGGGGCAGATGCTCAGATGACATATTGCCCTCCCTTCTTTAACAAATCTGCAAAGTGCTTTTCTCCATTTCTATATATAAGTATGACCTCTTCAATGTCACTGAAGAGAACTGAGTCATAAGATAATGAATATAAAAAATTATGGAAAGCCAACACAGGATTACAAAATTTAAAACATATATTAAAAGTTTACAATAACCAAGACACAAAAACAACTAATGTCCATTGACAGTGAATGGATAATATTACATATAATGGAATATTAATCAGTCTTAAGAAAAGAAGGAAATACTGCCATTTTCAACAGCACGGGTAGACCTAGAGGACATTTGCTAAGTAAATAAGCCAGACACAAAAGAACAAATACTGCATGATCCCTATTATATGAAGAATCTAAAATAGACGCATAGAAGCAGAGAGTAGAATGTGGTGGACGAGGGCTGGGGGGAGTGGGAAATGGGGAGGTTTTAGTTAAAGGGTACAAAGTTTCTGTAATGCAAGATGAGTAAGTCCTAGAGATCCCCTGGACAGCTTTGTGCCTGTAGTCAGCAATACTGTACAACTCGGAGGACAGGCCATTAGTTTCTTTCACTCCCCTTTCTGGAATTTGCTGCCATTAAGGAACAGAAATGGGGATCAGCATGAAAGAGATCAAAATATCATTTTTTCTCAACAAAAACAAGATTGGACTTCATGCTTACACATGTACTTACCTGAGCTTGCTAACAATATTGATTTTAACTTACTCTCTCAAAATACAGACCTTGAGTGTATGTGTCAAGGGGACAGGGACAGTGACAGTACCTTTCCTATATTGCTTGTGGCCTGGCTGTACACACTGTCTGCAGGCAAATGGATGCCAAGAAATGATCTATAAGTAGCTGAGTTGAGCATGTCTATTTTTTCCTTCTGAATTCACCAATCAGATGACTCTCTCTTACCCGTACCCCTTGAGGTGTCAGAAGAAGACCTAGAGTGATTTACAAATGGAAGCAATTCTTCAGGGAACTGAATGAGAAGAAGTGTCACCCTAGTACTAGATGCCTTTTACCTCTCTAACTGTTGACTACACATGGGCCATGTAGAGGTGTGCAGTTTGGTCCCTTGCCAAAGGTACCTGGTGGAAGGAACAATGGGAGACTGAGCTCCAGCTCCCGGGTGTTCTCTAGTAGGAATGTATCCACCCAGAGGAAGAAGTGCCATTTTCTACCCACAAGGCAGAATGTGCCTGGGGTAGAGTCTGCCTGGAAAGGCCATCCTTTTACAACTTGTCTGCCCAGAGGGGACATCTATTAAAAATTGGCACCAAAGAGTTCTGACTACACACTCAGTTATAGTTATAGATTAAGAGCAATCCCTTTCAAGATCAGAGACTAGTTTTTCCTCTCACATCTTTCTATATCTGCTTTTCTACAGTCTATAATACATCTGACTTCCTGTCTATCACAAATTCTGAGATTACAGTGCTACTAATAGTAATAAACATAAAACATTTCAGTGTCATAAAATTTTAATTTACCAAGTCTAAGTCTTTTTTTTTTTTTTAATTTGAGGATAAGATGCCTTTCAACAAGGATTCTTGAACCCTTTACTTCATTTAAGCACTTCTCCTAGTAAATCAGAGTGGTGGCATTATCTCCTGCCACTTCTTCTACACCTTCAGATATTAAATTGTCACCAAGACTCATTAACAGCTAGATGTTCTTTTTTTAGTTGAAGAAGATGTCTAGCAAATGTCTGAATAATCCAACCCCCTTCTCTTTGTCTCTTGTGTTTAATTTTTTACCAAGTCTTATATTTTCTGTCCTTGCAATATCTTTAGGATCTTTCTCCTCTTGCTGTCATTATCCTGGTTAAGGGCACTTCGACCTGGATCAATGCAAAAGGCTTCTGACTGGAATCTATGTTCTCAGGGTTTTTTTTTTTTTTCCCCCTTCTAATTTATTCTGAATCAACTATCAAATCTCAAAACAGTGCATTTAAGGCATAACACTCCTGCTCAAACACCTATAATGTATCCCAAGTAACAATAAAATAATGCCCTGACTTCTCAGCTTGACATTCAAGGTTTCCACAAATAACTTTACAGAGATATCGTTCTTTACTTCTCACTACTTCTTGACAGTGACCCTCAAATCTGGACACATTTACATGGCCCTATCTCTGTGTTGTTGTTTAGAGGCCTTCTCTTTTCAGGCCTCTGCGCATTCTAATTGCATTATCTTTGGCAGAACTTCTTAATTCAACTAGCCACCTTTTTTGAGTATCCATTCTGTAAAATGGATTGTGAGAAATTCAATAACAATAGGCAAAATTTATGCCTAGAAGGGACTTGTGACTTACACTTTATTGAAGCCGATAGAGAGAACTAGCCAGAACTCTATAGTGTGAAGAACATACACTGATATAGAAAGAAAGTGTGACATCCTTAAAAAAAAAAAAAAAAAGAAGAAGAAGAGGAAGAAGAAGAAGAAGAAAAAAGCCTTTATGTAAGTTTTGGGAAAACAAGATGAGAAGAGGATATTTCTGACCAGGAAGTCGCGAAAGGTGTTATGGAAGAGGGGCCATTTCAATGGAGTTTGACAGATAGATAATATACAAACATATCAGGATATAGACATTCTAAGTTAAAAGAATAGCCTAGTTCAGGATGCTGGAGTGTAGTGTGTATGTATGTGGTGGGTACAGAGGAAAAGATATCTGAGATAAGAGTGGCTAGGAAGTTAGAGGGAACAGTGCTGAAATGTTTGCATTTTGCTCTCTAGTCAAGGAGAGATTTTGAAATGTTCTGAGCAATGGAATAATACTATAGAATCTGTTGTGATGAAGATAGCTCTGGTAGCAATAAATCATGGATGGCTTTATTGCTGATGATCAAGTGGGATGCTCTTGAAATAATCTGTCATTGGTGAAGAAGTCCTGAACTAGGGAAAGCAGTGAAACTAGAAAGGTAGTGTTAATAGGAAAAGCATTTTTGCAATAGATTCTGTAAGCTTAGAAAGAGATCGAGGGAAGCATTGTACATTTGGGAGAAACTTTAGTAAAATTTCATAGGGTACTTACTATGTGTCAGGAACTCTGTTGTGAGCTAGAAATACAAAAATGGATATCATAGTTCAAAAGAAAAAATTTAATCTAATCAAGTATAAGAAATAAACAATGCCACACCACTATCTCTATCTATCT
>NW_011889015.1:2511236-2513628 GCF_000151845.1 Pteropus vampyrus
CATAGTAGCTAGATCTGCCTCTGGTCTTATGCTCTGCATTAAGGAAAAGTAATCGGATAGAAATAATCTTTGAAGATAGCTAAAGGAGTGTATGTTGGATGACTTCCATCTTCTAAAGGAAGTAAGTGAGGTCATTTGCCAACAGGGAGTGAAAGTGGTGGTCTTAAGAGTTTGAGGAAAATGAAGAAAGTTTGGAAGAATTTAGAGAATTTATTATAAATAAAAGGATTTCCAAGCAGTCTTGAGGGGCCAACCGAGATTAGATATCATAAATTTGTAGTGGAGCCAACTGGCAGTTTCTTGACTTATTCCAGTATTACTTGAAAGTGGGATAACAAGAGCAGAGAAAACATATGGTTAGATTTGTCCAATACTGAGGACTGACAGGACAGCTGCAGAGGAAGTTTGAGATGGGTTAACACATTCTCTGTTACCAGTGAGAGAAGAGAAAGGAGGAGAAATGAGTGACCATGGTATTCAGGCTAGTCGGACAGAAAAATGCACCAACTAAAGGCAGAAGCTGTCTAGGAACAGAAAAGAAGAGTGAAGAAGGAAGAGTCTAGAGACAGACTAAAGGACAAAGATTCTCAAGGACAAAGAACAGGGTTAGTAGGTGTGAGAAAGAGTAGGTAAGGCAGAGAGACTGGGCATTTGTTTCAGCTTCAGCGTTTATGAGCCTAGTGGTAAAAAGAAAAAAAGAAAAAGTTCAAGCTATGATGAGATGTAACATATGGCTTCCTATGTGTGGATTTCTAGGGTAGAAATAGGCAAAAGGTCATGGTAGTGGAAAAAGTGGAGGAAGTGAAAGCCTAGAATGTTGGGAAAGTTATCAACTATAAGGTTGAAACTAGCTCTAGGGTGGATGGGAGATAAAATCTGTAAGTCAAGTTGAGAAATTCTTCAATGGTGAGAAAATGAACATCATTGTGAGAGATTAAAAAGGCCTGGCATTAAAATCATATCAACCTGGATTTGCATCCTCGAGTCATGGTCAGCCATGCACTGGCTGGGCGGGAAGATAGTAGATGAAAGAAAAAGAGAAACAAGTAGTTTCTTTAAATTTTATTTTATTGATATAAAACCATTTAAAGAAAATTTAAAAAATAGTATTTTTATTATATTTAATGCCACTTAAAAGTAATCATTGCTTCTCTTTTTCTCAATAATCAAATGTTAAAAATGTAAAGAAGTTTCTTTTTATTTGAGTAAAGATTTTTGGTCATATTTGTGTGTCAGGCCTCCCAGCTTTATTATTGACTTATTATTCGTTGTTTTATTTTTGGACCGTGGACATTATTTTTAAAGTTCTGGGAGTAAAAACAAAACTCCACGTCTAACACAGGTTTTTGCAGCCACATATCCAACACATGGCATGAACAACTCTGTCTTCTCTTTCTATTCTTTTCCTGAGAATATTGCACCACATAGAAAGAATTATCAGGTAGCAGTTTTCCAACACTCACAATGACTGGGAATGATCACTGTAATCGTCATGGTGTTGGAAGATGTCATCTTCTTTCCCATCCAGTCAACAATTGCATGCCTCACCACAGTCACTGTGAGAACGGCAGTTTTGCTCCTGCTGAATGGAAAGTCTTGCTAAATTATCAAATCTACTCCCAGCCAACACAAGATTAGTCTCATTTACATATTCCTGAGTATTTCATCCACCATGCTTTTAAATGAATTAAGATACATGAATCCAGCTCCTTCAATGGTTTTGTCTCACTTTCTCCTTGTTCTCTGATTATCTCTGAGGAAATACTTTAATATTCTGCTCAATTTTCTTATTCTATTTCACTCTAGTCAGCAAGGCCCCACTTTAAATGGCTACACCTTGTAAAGAAATGTTAATATGAGTTATCTTTAAAAATAATTTGAAGTTAGCACTGCAAACGGTGAATAATTTGGGGGATGATGTGTTTATGTCATTAACTAATTTATGGTGAGCAGGGATTTCTTGTCATTGGAAGGATTATTCTCACATATTAGATTGATTTGGTTACCTCTCAGATATAATTTTGACCCAAATTGTGTATGCTAAAAAAATTTTTTTAAATCTGGCTTTTGGACAGTTTTCCCTAGTTTTCGCCACTTAACTTGGTTCCAATTAAATTCTCAAAGTCATATTTCTGTCTCACGTTCATGATCAAGAGTTAGCATCTTCCTAAACTGACCAGTCTTTCAATGTCCATTTTTCAGTCATTAAATTACTGGGAGTCTCTAATGCACTTGGTTTTCTGGTATTCCACTACACAACAGTATTTCTTATTTATCCTATAATCCTTGACTCAAGAGTCATCTCTTTCAGGAAACTTTTATGTGTTACCCTCTCTCTGCCCTCTTGGGCTGAGAGAAGTACTTCCCTTGGGTACTCCTCTCATATTCAGTG
>NW_011889015.1:2513678-2515426 GCF_000151845.1 Pteropus vampyrus
TCTATCTATCTATCTATCTATCTATCTATCTATCTATCTATCTATCTATCTATCATCTATCATCATCATCTATCATCATCATCTGTCTATCATCTTCTCAGGGAATGGAGATATGATAGAGATGATTTACTAATATACCATTTTAATTGGTCCTTGAAAGGTAAAAGGAAATTTGATAACTAAGATGAGGTAGTTATTGAGGCACAAAGAAGAGCTTTAGCAAGCACATAGTAAATTAAAGAATGTGGTGTGTTTTGAGAGTCCCTGAGCAGTTGGGGAAGGCAGCAAAGATACCTGATCAAAAGTAAGAAAGAAAATTAGCTACTTTGTGCTTAACATTTCAATTTGATCTGAAGGTAACAATAAAACTGCAAAGGATTTAAAACAATGTCTGTGTTGAGAAAGTAACACTGAAACAGAAGAACTGACTGAGGTGGGGTCGGGAAAGATCTAAGGCAGGCAGTGCAGTAGAGAAGAGCTGTTGCAATAATTCAGGTTAGAGATAATGAAGCTCTGGACTTGGGCAGCAGCAAAGGGAAAGAAAATATGAGATCACACGTTTACGTACTTGATGGAAACTGGTTATAAAGCACAGCCAAGTGTAGAAAGAGGTTAGAAGGTGACTGTGAGGGTTTTAGTATGAATGACTGACTCGATGCTGTTGCCATTAACCAACAAAGAAAATACAGCCTAAAGAACAAGATTTATGCAAGAAAAAGTAAGTGAGAATAATAACAGCTATTATTTACTGAACGTTTATGTACCAGGCTTATTCTAGGACTTTGCAAGAATTAACTCTTCAACCCTCACAACAGAGTAAGAGGTACTCTCATTATCTCCATTTTACAGATGAAGAAATTAAGGCACAGAGAGCTGAAGTAACTTGTCTAAGTTTTCAGAGCTATTAAGAAGCAGAGTCTGAATTTGAGTCTAGACAATATGTTTCAAGAAAATGCATTCTTAACTTTATATTGCTTACCCTTGTATTTGACTTTGGGTGTATGGAACTTTGGGTAGAGAGCTGAAACTCTGAAGGGTGGGAAGAGGTCAAAGATAGAAATGTGGAAATGAGAGTCCATAACATAGATTAATAGGTTGTCGACATAAAAAAACATCAAAACCTGTAGAGTATTTTTAGAAGAATTTATTTGAGCCAAATTGATGACATATGCCGAGGAGCAAAATCTCAAGTGCTCCAGACAGTTTTGCAGCTTAATTTACACATTTGAAATTAAGGAGGGATCTTAAAGATCCCTCTTAAAGGGATCTTAAAGAGTACATGGAGGTGGAAAAAAGCAGGATGGTTAACAAGATTATGTACTCTCCTGAGGGTGGCAATCACTTATTTCAAAGGTGCCTTAACCTAGATACACAGAAAAAATGAACAGGACTTGGTCAAGGCAAAGATAAGCCTTTTACTAAAAAGTTATACGCCTTAGATGTGACTACCCACTATGACCTGCCTAGTTAGGAATTTATGATCAGATCACCTTGTAAGGTTACTTTCATAGAACTACCCCCTTCCTTTTTTTGATCTACAAGGTAAAGTAAAAAATGATAAAGGAAGAGGAACAAAGATTGAACCTTATGAAACATTCCTCATCAGAGCTGGGAAGTGGTGTATAAGTCAAGGAAGACTCAGATGTGATCAGAGATGTAGGCAGAGAGGAAGGTGAAATCATGTTGTAGAACTCAAGAGCATAGAAACTGTCAAAAAAGATGTGTTTGCCAGTACCGAGACCAAGATG
>NW_011889015.1:2519161-2521155 GCF_000151845.1 Pteropus vampyrus
TATCCCGTCTGTGCACTGGCATGTTGTGTCATAATTATTTGTTCATACCTCAATTTCTACTACTGGATTTTGAGCTTCTTGGAGATAGGGTAATGTCTTATTCTTCCTTGTATTTCTAGTATTTAAACATACACTAAGCAATCAGACCATGTGTGTTGAGTAAAATAATGTAACCAAAATCACAAAATTCAGGATTTCTTTTTACCATGTGGTCAGTGCATTTGGATCCTTAACAACTTCAATACAGAATAATTAGTAAAGCAATGTATCATTTCAATTAGGAAAAAGGCAAGGCAAGTTGAAATTGGATGTTGCATATTGTTGTTTCTCTTTAAGCTAATAGACTAGTTTCCTCCACTATCCTTGTAAATGGAAAAACCAAACAAAACAGGTGATAGTGTCACTGGAGGAAAGAGAGAAACAACTTCAGGTGAATGCATATTTTTATTATTGGATCCTCAAGCCCAATTTCACCTAGGAGAATTGGCTGAATCACTTGTGAGACAAAAGAATCTCTTTTGCTCATTTAGGATCAAGGATAAAGCTAGATACACAGCTATATCATTGCAGCATTATTCACAAATAGCTAAAGGAGGAAAACAATCCAAATGTCCCTTGATAAATAAATGGATTAAAAATGTGGTATGTACATACAGTTGAGTATCATTCAGACTCTAATAAAGAAGGAAATCTTGTCACGTTATAACATAGATGAAACTTGAGGACATTGTATTAAGTGGAATAAGCCAGTCATAAAAGACAAATGCTATATGATTCCACTTATATGAGGTACCCAAAAGTAGTCATACTCGTAGAAACAGAAAGTAGAATGGTGGTTGCTGGGGGCTGATGGGAGGACGAATTGAGGAATTGGTCAATTGGTACAGAATTTTGGTTTTGCAAGATGAAAAAGTTCTAGAAATTTGTTGTATAACACTGTGAATATAGTTAGTACTACTGAACTGTACACTTGGAAATGGTTGCGATGGCAAATTTTATGTTGTGTTTTTTTTTTACCACAATTAAAATAATCTCAAAGGAAAAAAAAACTAAGTTAGATGCTGGCAAAATAGGTACCTCTGACCTTCTCCCTCATGCTAAATCCTGATATTGGTTCTTTGGTTCTACAAGCTCTAATGTTTACAGGAGACATAAAAGAGTGAATCTCAGAGGAAAGAGTCTATCTTGCTTCTACGCCAACAGCAGAATTAGCCTGGCAACACAGTCCATGAATCTTTTACCATGAATCTAATGCTGGTACCTATAAGGAGATTCAAGGCTCCAGTATTCCCTCTCTAAAGTATGAGGTAGTCTAGGACAGCAGTCCCCAACCTTTTTGCACCAGGGACCAGTGCTTCTATGAGAATCTAATGCATGATGATCTGAGGTGGAGCTGAGGTGGTGATGCTAATGCTTGGGAGCGGCTGCAAATGTAGATGAAACTTCGCTTGCCTGCCACTCACCTCCTGCTGTGTGGCCCAGTTCCTAACAGGTCATGGACTGGTACCAGTCTGACCAGTCTTCACCCTGGGGTTAAGGGACCCCTGGTCTAAGAAGAGGCCCATCTATGCACCAGCTACATAGAGTCGCCACCGAAGACGATAAAGAAGTTAGACAAGCAACATATTAAGTAATGTAAATTTTATACTGTAGATAATGTAAGCTTCTGAGAGCCTTTTAGTATAAAGTGAAATGATCAAATATGTGAGTTAATGTAATCGCTCTGTTGGAGTGATGTCAGACACACTAAGGGAAAAGAGACATCTTGGATGGAAAGAGTGTTTAAATGCACCAGTGTTCTTCGGTTTAGATGGTTGGCTAATCATTGGAACAACAGATTTAATGTAATGATGGAGGTAAAATGACAAGCCCGGTGACCTGAGAAAAAAATGGGAATTGAGAAATTGGAAAGAGTAAGTATAATGGGTGTCCTGGGAAGGGAGGCAGGTAAAGTATTGTTTAAAGGTGAGAAAGTTTAGTGGATTTTTCCTGCC
>NW_011889015.1:2522165-2551618 GCF_000151845.1 Pteropus vampyrus
TTTGACCCTAAATTACCAACAGCAACGGCTGTCTTGTAAGCATCAACCACTACCTGTCACTGTGGGAGGTGGGGGTAGGGTGATGAAGTATTATGAAGCACCAATGCATGCTAGATAAATTCTCACACGTAGAAGGAGATAACTGATGTCATTTTCCATTACAAAATATAACACATTCTACAAAACATCTTATTCTTCACATATACTTTGACTATTTTTTTGCATTATTGAAAGAACATTGTGACTTCTCAGACAGAGCATTTAATGTTAAAATGCTTTATCAATAAATGATCCTTTGGCATTCTCTTCTTCCTCAAGATGATTTCTTTTTGAACAGGAAGACAGAACTTTCTGAACTGAAATATATATGTATGGATATACGTATGCATTATATGTAATGGATTTTTCTTACATGTTTATTGTAACAGCTTCAAACAATTCTGAAAAATATAAGGACAAAAATAATCATGTGAAATCTATTGTTTTGATGTTAACTAATTAATTGTAATTTTGATTCAAGAAATGCCTATTGAGCAACTACTATGCCCAGGACATTATGGTTGGTTCCTGGGCTAAAGCAGTGAGCAAAATTAGCACAGCACCTGTTATCATGAGAATGACAGTATTTAATATTTGGGCTAACATCTGTCCAGATATTTCTTTCTGAGTATGGTTTTATGTGAGCATGCACTCATAAACACACACATATGTAGTTTATATAGAGAGATAAACTATAACTCATTGCCCACAGCTTTCTTTTCTCAAGAACAGGAGGCTGTGATCATCTTAATTTGCCTGTACACATAGAGTAGAGCATCACTTTCCTTGATTGCATAGTCTTTTATTGACTGGATGTCTTAAATTGGGTCTTCTGGTAAACAAAATCTGAGACAGAGATTTGTCGTGCAATAAGATTATAGAAGAGTGGTCTTATGAACCCCTATGAGAGAGTGAAAGAAGAAGCATTGGTTACAGTGAAGAAAAGAATTGCGATGGAGTTGCAATCAAGATCTCATACAATCACAAAGGGAGCACTGGAACTGGCATAGCCCTTCAAGGATGTCCCCAGTTGAGGCCAGGCCTTTACATCCCCACATGGACCAGTCACTGGATGAGAGCTCCATTAGCCAATGGCATTACTGAAGAGAGACACTTACATAAACTGTTGGCAGGCAACATTCTTAGCACCTGAAGGAATAGACATTGTATGGTTTCTATTTTTTAAATTGTTTTTAGGGTATATTTCATGGCCCAACATGTTGTCTATCTTGTTGAAAATTCCATGTGAGCTTGTGAAGAAAGTGTATTCTGTTGTTTCTGGATGAAACAGTCTATAGATATTGAGCATATCCAGTTGATGGATGGTGTAATTGAGTTTAACTAGGTCCTTACTGATTTTCTACTGGTGTTGAAATCTTCAACTATGGTACAGGATTTATCTATTTCTCCCTACAGTTATATTCATTTTTAACTCATGCAGTTTGGCACTCTATTGTTAGGCACATACGTATTAAAAATTGTTATGTCTTCTTGGAGAATTGATCCTTTATCCTGAATAATTCTCCTTACTTTTAATTCTGCTATATCTGAAATTAATACAGCTGTTCCTGCTTTCTTTTAATTAGTGTTAGCATGGGATATTTTTCTTTACACATTTACTTTTAATTGATCTGTGTCTTTATATTTAAAGTGGGTTTCTTATAGTCTGTATATAGTTAGGTTATGTTTTTTTTGATCCACTCTGACCATTTCTGTTTTTCACTTGGTAAATTTAGACTACCGACATTCAAAGTGATTATTGAAAATGACTGGATAAAGAAGATGTGGTATATACATACAATGGAATATTATTCAGTCATAAAAAAGAATGAAATACCATTTGATAACATGGCCATCCATGTTACCTAGTGGGTACTATGCTAAGTGAAATAAGTCAGATGGAGAAAAACAAATACCATATAATCTCACTTATATGTGGAATCTAAAGAACAAAACAGAAACAGACTCATAGATACAGAGAACAAATTGATGGTTGTCAGATTAGAGTGGAGTTGTGAGGGACTGGATGAAAAAGTGAAGGAATTAAAAAGTAAAAATTGGTAGTTACAAAATAGTTATGGGGATGTAAAGTACAGTATAAAGAATATGGTCAATAATATTGCAATAACTATGTAGTGCCAGGTGGGTACTAGACTAATCAGTGGCACCACTTCTTTATAAATTATATAAATGTTTAACCACTATGCTGTACACCTGAAATTGATATAATATAATACTGAATGTCAACTGTAACTGAAAAAAAAGTGATTATTGATGTAGTTGAATTTATATCTACCATATTTATTACTGTTTTCTATTTGTTGCCCTTGCTCTTTGTTCCTATTTTTGTCCTCCACTCTTTTTAGGTGGTTGTAACTGAACAATTTAAATGATTCCATTTTTTCTCCTTTCTTAGCATATTATACTTTTTAAAACTTTTTTTTATTGGTTGCCTTAGAGTTTGCAATATACATTTTTAATTATTCAAGTCCACTTTCAAATAACACTATGCCAGTTCATGCATCATGTGAGTACCTTATAATAACAACAAAATAATCCTAATTTCTTCCTCCTGTTATTCATTTCACTTATATATAAGCATAAATATATATATTAGCATATATATGATATATACATAAGTATACATAATCAAATACATTTTTGCTATCATTGTGGATAAGGCCAGGTAGAAGCCTTTAAACTACCTTGCCTCCAACCAATGTAGTAAATCAAAAATAATATCACATCCTAGAGAGAATAGTAGAGATGAGTGACACCTTTTAGGACATAAAAGACACAGAGGTGTTTCTCATTATGTACCCTTTTAATTTACTAGACTGTTTTCCTACAAAAACCAGACAGATTCTGGTGAGCAACAGTGGCCTGCCACAAACTCAACCAGGTGGTAGTTCTAATTAGATATGCTGTGGCTGATATGGCAAATTTGTTTACATATATTAACACAGCCTTAAGCACATGCTATATGGTTATTTTTTATCCCTATCAGGAAAGAAATAGTTTGATCAGAGATCAGAAATAATTTGCATCCATTTGGGGCAGAACAATATATAGAAAGTCTGGCCCTATGGGTGTATTTTCTCTCCCACCCTCTGTCATAATACAATCCAAAGGGATCTGGATTGTTTTGACATTCTACAGAACATCATATTGATCCATTATATCGATAACATTATGTTAATTGGATAAGAAAAACAGGAAGTAGCAAGTACATCGGAGGCCTTGATGAGAGCTATGAGCTACACAGAGTGGTGATAGACATTCTGAACATTAGTAGTTTTTAGAGTTCTAGTGGTCTGTACATACCAGAACATCTCCTTTAAATTAAAGGAGGCACATCTTGCACCACCCACCACTAAGAGGGAAGAACAAACCTGGCAGTGCTAAGCAGGCTCTTGAGACAGCATATTTTATTCTTGAGGATATTGCTCCAATCCATTTCCTGGGTGAAAGAAAAAAGCTTTCAAGTTTGACTGGGACACAGAAAAGTAAAGGGCTCTGCTGCACGTTTAGGCTGCTTCTTACCTGGCCCTGCAATTGGGGTCCTATAACCTGCTATTAGGTGTGCCCTTAAGACAGAAAGTATTACAATAATCTAGGTAAGACTTGGTAGTACCTTGGACCAAGATGGTAGAGATAACAGTGGAAAGAAGTGGCTAAATACATTTTGAAGGTAGAGCTAAAAGGATTTGCTGATTAATTGGATGTGGCTTATAAGAATAAGAGATGAGTCAAAGAGGGCAACAAAGTTACCTATCACAGATATTAGTGTAAATATTAGTTTAAGTATCATGTCCAGATTGAAACTGTAATTTCCTAGAGAGCAGCAAACATATTTTATTTAAGTCTCTTGACTTATCTTAATGTCTGGTGCATAGTAGGCCATGAAAAAAGTGCCTAGGGCATTTTAACACAATGCTGTGTTTGCAGTATTGTCACTGAAAATATTGCGATACATTTTATTCACTTAAATACAGATTAATTAAAAGATTTAGCAATTATTTAGAGTTGTAAAACATTTATATTCTCAGATTTTTTTTTTCCCCTACAGAAAAATAGGAGATAAATGAACAAGACATGACCTGGAATAGTTCAGTGTTATTTTTCCTGATTCCAAAAGCAAAATTATTGATTTTATTTTTATCATGGCTAGAATAAAACTAACATTTGTCATCTCTGTCTTTTAGCACTCAGCTCATGTGGAACTATTAAAAGTTCCCCTTATAGATTGTGCCATAAATAAAACAGGGTTGCAGTATATGTTACAACATACCCTTTTAGAAGGGTAGACAAATGTAATCTATATGCTGTAATGTTAGTATGACTAGGACATTTGGGTAGAGTCAGTAGAGATAATGATGAAGATACTTTATGGATGAATTATGCATCAGTTGTTTTCCTGAAAAAAAAATAGTGGAGATGAACTTTATTTACGACTGGATTTCTTTAAAAGGGTTAGAAAGGTTGCTGTTTTAGTGTATGCTCTAGATTCTCAAATCAATATTTATACATTGTCCTATGCTAATGCAATTCTATCCATTTGTTAAAAATAAATGATAAAAAGTGACCTAGTTATAGTGTCCTCAAGTCAACTCGTCTATGGGTAGATATTGGAGAACTAGTAACATAAGATTTCTTTTTTCCAATGGTATTTTAGAGTATCTAGTGAATACATTACTTAGGTATTGTCACCCTTCCTTCTATATTTATTCTCTGGCTACTTGGTACTTCCAAGGGTCCTTATCTATCATGTAATGATTCTTGAATTAGTGTCTGGAGTCCTTGTGAAGAAATATTTCTCTTTACAAAGTTACAAGATTTATTAATAAGCTTTAGATGTCAACTCCACTTTGATCTGTGGATGCTTTGCCCCACCCCCATCCCTTTCTTATGAATGAAGAAGGTATTTTTGTCCACTTGCACATTTGTCTTTGGTGTTCTTTTTAAAACTAAAATGATAGATTGTCATGGCCAGGATTCTCTTTTGGATAACATTAATTTAACTGGCTCAGAACTAAATAGAAACTACTAACCCCTTTTCACGTGAACTCTTTGTCCAGTGTGAGAAAAATAACTCAAATGTGCCTTCTCTGATTTTCACCCAGAGTAGCTATTAGATGTAGTAGTCTGGTAAGAAATTCATCAGTTGAACCCACCATTTGTCTCATTTGATTGGGAATTATCTTAAATCATTCTTGTTTAACAATTTAATTCCAGGAAGTTCAGGTATATTTCACGAGAACCCATTTACCAATAATGACTATAATTGCTTTTTTTGTTTTACTTTTAGGTGGCTTTCTAAAAGGAATATGAATCATGTAGATGCTTGGTCAAGAGAAGAGGCAATAGATTTAGATTTTAAATGTAAACAAAAAAATTTCTAAATCCTCTAGTAAGGGTTGTGCAGGCAAAGTTTTGCAAGATACATGATCATTATAAAGGACACTGAAATTCTATTTATGGCTTAATTTTCCACAAACCATTGAAAAACTTACTATTACTTCTTCTAAAACACTCATAGAATATGCTAATTAATAATAGAATATCTGCTAACATTGGGTGAAATAGGCAATTGAAAAATTTTCACAATATTGAAACAACTGTTTATTGAAACATATAATTAAGTAACCATTGGTACCTAGGCGATTGAATATAAATCAGGAAACATTAAATTTACATTTATTCTAAAACTTTATCATTTTAAACTATTTTACAGTTCCTTATAAGCATATAGTGTTTATATTTGGACATTTTATTAAATTTTACAAAGAGTAATTCTATACATAACTGAATGACATAAGACACCAATAAAACTACCCTTTAAGAGATAATTTCTTTTGTAAAAAGAACTGTAGGGAAAGAGATTCATCCACCCAGTGATCTGATATAGTTTATGAAAAAAATAAAAGTTTAATATTCATTGCACTTATAATAACAGAAAAGAAAAACAAGAGAGTAAATTATATTATACTATTAATTTCAGTGTCTACTTCTGATGTGAAACACAGAACCACAATCAGAGATTTCAAGCTGTTTTGTATATCCCATCAGAAAAACATGGAAGAATATCAGAGAAAGAACATGTCATCCAACTTCAACGTAGGCTACTTACATTTTTAAAAAGTTTTCAAGAATATAAATTATAAAAGTTACTTTTACTTAGATTCTTTTTTTCTAGTTATAATTGATTTACGTTATATTCTCGTTGAGTTGCCTAAGTATATAAACTAATTTTAACAAATTATTTTTTGCTGATGATTTTTCTTTAATTTTTTTTTTATTATGATGAGGAGTAGTGAGCAATACTCAACCAAATCCTTCCTAAGTTCCTTGACCTTTACCCTTTTTATTAGTGGACTTTGACTAAGTCAATGTTGGTGATAAAATACAAAACCAGACAAGTTTTGATATGACTTTTTCTATTGGGAGAAAGTGTTTATAGTGTTTTAGAAAAAATATAAATCATATAAATTAGTATAGTTACTATTGAAATAATCGGAATTGCAAAATATGTATTTCTTTTTTTGTGTGCATTGTATTAGTTGATTCTCTCAATAATTTACTTAGGTCCTTAGGTATCTTAATTTAAAAATATTTTTAAAGACTTATTTATTACTTATTTTAAACTAGTTCAGTTCATCATTTCAGCTGTGATAATACAAATGATGGAACTGAGATTTATTACAGATTCATTACCTGTAAAACAAGACTTTTTTGTGTTGGATAATATCACGTATATACACATAACTTTCATTTCAAAGGTGCTTTAGAGTTCACAAATTGCTTTCTCAATTATCATCCTGTTTGGTCCCCCAAACAACCTTGTTAGAGTCTAAGGCAAATGCGATATTCTCATTTTTACTTGAGTAACCCGAGGCTAAAGAAAGTTCTGTGATTTCATGAAGGCAAAAACCAAGTTGAAGCATAGCAGGTACTCACTCCGACTCTTCTAACTTTAATAATGTAAAGCTCTGGGTTAGGAGAATATAACAGGCACTTAAGGAAGCAGACAAACACAGGCAAGGAAGTGTCCTTAAGAAAATAATTTTTGCTAAGAGTGGAATGATTAAGGACATGTTCATAAAAATATTTATGTTCATAAAAATATTATCAAAATAAATTCAACTAAATCTTGAGATTGTCAATTCCATAGGCTCACTTCCTACCATTTTTAGGACTTAACATATATCAAGAAAATCACATCTGCTTTAGGGTCAATAATTCTTGCTTTCAATCTCTATCATTTTGGTTTTTGAGGAATAAAGCAACATATATGAGAAATTCTCTGAACTTTATGAAATGAAGGTCATCATATAAATATTGGTATTATCATCATTAACATTTAAAATGCCTGTCACCTCCCTACCTCATAGATGCATTGTGAACATTTGAATGAGGTAATGTCTGCAAAGCCTTACAGGTTTTGTAAATGAGAATTAAGATAAAAATGCAAAATGTTTTTATCAAAGTATCAGGTGAATCTAGTCTAGACAGAAAGTAATAAAATTTAGTTAGTGAAGAAGATGCTGACAGCTCTTTGCAAACAATGCTGGTGACTGGGTACCACTGGTTTAGATTTTGAAATATAAATCTTGGTTTTCTTAAGATCATATTAGTCTTAATTAAATATTTAAATATGAATCCTTTGACTACTCTATCCAGAGTAAGTTTATATTTTAAAAAATAAGTTTGTGTTATACCTGTGTTATAAGAAAAAGCCAAATTCTGTATAAAGTAAAGTTTATTGCTATTTAATTCAATTGCACCCTTCAATCTTTTTATTTTTCTGTTTTTTTTTTTTTTTTTCAAGATGAGATTTCGGAATATGTATTAGAAAGAGTCTACTGAGGTCATTAAGTTTTGTCATTTAATAGGATTATTTTCTTTTTTCACCCATCATTCTGTGATCTTGCATTAACTTACGGGTAAGCTAAAATACAGTTTCAGAATGCATATACAGTAGTCATCATCTCCCTACTCAAAGAAGACTGACTGTAATGCTCTTTTAAAAATAGCATTTAGAGACACTGGTAATAGAACCAGGTAGACTATTTTAAGAAATGTTGTTTGAAGATTTTCCTCTGCTGCTTACTAGTTCCTCTGCTGTTGACTGTTATCTTAGCAAAACGATCATCTCCTCATCACATTCAAGGAGTTTAATATGTACGTCTGTGATTAGATTTACTCCCATTGACAATGGATTCCTAACCTAAATAAATTAATTAAATGGTTTGTCCCTGTCAGTAAAAGAAAAAAAAAAGACATCAAGAATTTTTAAGTTGGAGTCTTCATTACTATGTAAAAAGATTTCTCCTTTAGGATCTAGTCTTTAAATCTTTCTAAATCTAGTCTTTAAGTCTTTCTAAATCTTTAGACAGAAGTTTTAAAATTAGCCTCCATGATCACACAAAGACTAACGCACCACAGACACTTCTGTTCTAGACTGTCATTACCATATCACAATACCTAGGGAAACAATATGAGAGAACTGGAGTGCCTTTATGCCGAAGTAACTTCAAAGTCAAATTGAGGGCAGGAATTGGGGAGTATTTGTGTATAGCCTCTCACAGACACACACAATAAAGAGCATCGAGTTTACCTGAATCATTTAGATAACTAAAAAAAAAAAAAATTACTTAAGGACTGCCTAAATTACAAAGGCTACAGCCCCAAATTGTCTCAATGCAGTGGAGAAAAGATTACTTTTTGAAAATATCAAATTAGGTTTCAAGGCCTTAATATCTAATGATCACTGGGAATAATAAACAAGATAAGAGTCCCAGTGATTGAGTCGCTTTCTCTTTCTATCTCAGATATGCTTAGGTATCTCCTGATTCTTTAAAATCTGAAAATTCAGGGGCTAACCAAAGTCACCTGTTATTTAAAAGAAAATTTTAAACGTGTATGGAGATTATTTTAAAGTTGAATAGTCACAGGAACTTTCTTGAATAATTTCTTTGACATCTACATATTCAATTAGTATTTTTCCGTTTCTATTATCCAACTCATGCATTGAATCTGGATTTATCTTCACTCTGCTCCCTCTTTCCCCACTGGAGGAATAATTGCTGTTCTTTTCAAATCTCCTAGGATAGTCTTCTGCTCTGCAAAGTTGTAACAAGATGTGACATTCAGTCTTAGTTAATCAGTGTTCAGCCCAAACCCACAGTGGCAGGGAAGGAGGTGGCACTTACAATTTGCCCATGACACTGACCAGGTTTTTAAGGAATAAGAGTGAGGGAAAATAGCATAAAATACTTAAATTTTTATGGAAAAGGTGTAACTTGGTGAAAAAGCACCATCATAAATTCCCAAAAAGTGTATCTTAATGATACACTTAGAGTAAATCATTTGCCTTGAGAGACAGGAGGTCTCTAGTGACCCGCATTGCAGCCACATGAGACTCCTAGACTAGCTACTTTCAGCTAAATGTACTCTCATATTAATATTTTAAAATGCCATAATGCCTCTCTGAAAACCTCAGAGGACAGATACATCAATTTGCGAGGTCTTCACTCCAGGAAATAGAAACAGGGATAATCTGCCATTAAAAGAAATAGTTCATTATGTCTGCTTCTTGGGAGCACATAAACTATGTCCCTCACATACTTAAGTTGCAAATCCTCACTTTAATGTGAAGGGGAACACCATGCCCCAGAGCTTTATTGTCCCACTGTTTATTAGTACAAAAAGGTTTGTTGTGGTATGAAATCTTAAGCAGTAATCAATCAGCTTCAAAGAGTCTTTACCCCGAGCCAGATTCATTACAAATAAATCAATTAAACATAAAGTTTCTATTTTCGGGAGGTTCACGATGCAGAATAGAAGCAAATGCATCACAGTTAGAGAAAGAAATTTTCCTGGAGCAATGTCTCTTCACAAAGCGCCCCTTTGCCTTTATTTCGCCATGGAGCACAAGCTGTAGTTCGCTCTTTTATTTTTGTTAATTGCAGACATTCTTCTTCTTAGCATATATTTTTCATCAGGGGAAAATCACATCCATACGAAAAAGATATGTGGTAAGCTAAAAATATTGCTGGAGGCAGGAAAAATAAACAATCGGTTTGTGTCTTCTTGTCATTATCAACCTGAACCTCTGGTGAGGCATTTGGGCAATTTTCACTCTCAAAGCTTTATTGTATTTTTTCCCAACCTCTATGCTAAGATTATTTTTACGGTGAAGGCAGCTCAGTGGCAGAAGCAAAAAACCAAAACCAAACAAACAAAAAAACAAAACCCACACACACACAAAAAAAACAACCAACAGAGACAAATACCTCTCAATATAAGTCTTCATTATCAGACTAAAGAACTATACATTCTAAACCAGACAGCCTCTTTGATTCACTTTGGGGTGTGAAAATGAGAGCTGCAGAGATATACTTATCATTCAAGCATTCATCAGTGACTTTCTTAATTTTCTCATATATTTTTCTTACTGTGTTTTTAATTAAATTAGCTTTTTGCAGAGATTCCCAGAAGCGAGAGCTTTTGGCTGTGAGAGAAGCGAAACCCAAATGATTTCTTACAGAAATATAGTCAAAAGTGTCATGCCACAGGCGGTACGGTGGGAGAATAGGATGTGGGGTATAAGGAGAGGACGTCGTGAGGGTGAGAGCAAACCTGCCTTAAAAATTATTCTGCTTATATAATAGAATGCTGGCCAGTCCAAACTCAAAAAGCAAACATATGAAAAGGCCTCAGCACCTCCAATTAAATATCTTTCTCTCATCAACCAGTACAAACAGTTGTTTTGATGACATATGATATGCTCTACATATGGTGACCCGTGACAGTGCACTTCTGAAGCCATCCCTGAGACAAAGGTAGAGAACTGACCAAATATAATAGTAGCTCTTCCTGTGAGGTAATACTCTCTGGCTCTCTCCAAGCAGAGTGCTTACTTAGTAGGAAGTATAAAGCCTCCCATTAAACATTTTCTCTTAAGTAACTGGATGGTCTTTTAGAGAGAGAGGGGGGAAAAAGTCACCTTTTCCCAGGAATTGACAGCGTGCCTGCACTAATTTGTTTGTCTGTGATGAGGTTGTATCAAGACCCGCCCTCACCCCCATGGTAATAAAACACCTGCTCTGAAAATAAACAGAACTTGCTGGAAAAAAAGAGAAAAATATCCCCTTGAGCCATTGGCAGGCTTGTCCACTATGCTTCAAAGACTTCTCCAATGCATTGCTTTGGAATGTGAATTCCTTTAATTTTATCATTCTCAACAGAACCTTTTTTTTTTCTTCTGATAATGTGTGGCAACACTAAAAGATACTAATGTCAACAACAAATTAGTTAATATTTATACAGTTAGAATATGAATGCTCAAGGGAATAATGAATTCGTATTTTAATCAAGCAAGCCAGAATGTTCCATGGTTATTTTTAGTATTCATGAATGGAGAGCATGTATGTATTCTGCAGACAAGTGCTTTATCTGTGAAAGCAAATACATTTTCCTTCGCATTTGTTGTAGAAATGTATACTACTAAACCAGGTATTTAGTTATTTCCAAAGAATTCTAAACTTTTAAAATTGGCTTGGAACATATTTCAGATGCTTATAGAGATAATCTATATGTGATTTACTTACATTCCTTGATCTAAAAGGTCTTTCAGGTGAAATACAGAAAATACTTCTTAAAAAGTCACAATATGTGTTAGAACCCACATCAGGAAACAATGAATAAAACATTAAGTACAATGGAATAATTAGGTTATTTTTATAAAGGCAGTTGATTCAGAGTACGACCAATAAAGAAGCTTTTGCTACTTCCTCCTACATCTTTACTGGAATTATCTCATATAACAATAGAAGATCATTGTGTGTTATCTCATAAAAAATGAGGACCATTTGAGGGGGTTTGGAAGAATGACTTTTATAAAATATTCTCTTTTTGTAGAAAATTCTATAAGAGGTTTAGATTTTCCATTCTTCAGCATTATGATATTTAAGAAGTATAATTAGACAAAGTAATTTATCACACAACAGATTCTTAAAATTTGCAATACTTAAAATGTATGCTCTTAATTGGTTCTCAAAACACATTTGCTTTGGCTATTTTAACTGAATTAGTGATGAATCAGTTTGGTAAAATGAGTCAAACCGAAAGTGTAGACATAGTCTAAATAATAGCATGTTCTTGACAAATAGACTATCATGAAACCAAACAGAAGTTTTTCATGATAGTCTATTCTTGACAAGTAGACCATCATGAAAAACAAACAAAAGTAAAAGTAAACAAACAGTGAGAGTAGTGATGATAAAAGGGATAAAGAGGAAGAAGATAAAGAGGGTGTGATTTTGGGCATCATTGATATTGGAAATTTCTTTTTGACTGTGAATAACCAACAAATGAACGAACTAACTTCTTAAGGAAAAATCTGAATTATGGGAGCTAAACCATGAACTATATCCCTCTATGCTATTCGTGCACAGGAAAATATTTATTTCGATATTTATTATGATAGAAATGTTTGTTTCTAATTATTCAAAAATTTGCTATTCAGCTATTTACAGAAAAATTCAAGGGTAAAGATACTAAAGATTCTGATTAGATAACTTGAGAGAAATTGGACTACTACTGATAACCTATTTTAATTAGAATGTTGATATTATGATGAAAGTTCCTCAGGAAAATTAATAAAATGGAAATTTTAGCAATATTTTGAAAGAGAAATGAAGATTGATGGAGAAATAAATGTCCTAAATTATTCTTAAGCATTTTCTCAGTAATGTAAATAGGCGTCTGAGTGATTAGTAGGTTCGTTGTGCCCGAAGCCGGCCTGCTGCTCAAGTGGGTTAGACTGAGAGCCCAGACCTGCCAATTAGTGAGAAGAAAGTTGATAAAGAGCTTCAATGCTAAATCCAGTGAGCCCTTATGTATGTAGTTTGGAATAGAGAGAATTTCTTTTTGGTTAACTGATCAGTTTATACATTATTTCTATTTTAACAAATTATTTTTGGGTAGGCAGAGTAAATAGGATTGTAAGAACAGGTGTCCATCACTCAGAAGAGAATTTAAAGAGTTCAGGAGCCAGAGGATTTTTTTTTTTTTTACCCCCTTGGATGTATATATCACGTGGCTCCCTGATTCTAGCCGGGGATAATCCTTTCATCTGTAAAGCATATGGAGATTGTCACTTTGTCACCCAGAAAACTTTGCGCCTCCATGTATTCTCTTATGAAATTATTCTTTAGGTAACTATGGCTCCATATCTCCTTTGTTGTGGTGAGTAATTTTGAATCCTAAGACTCTGCACTGAGGTCTCCTATGATCTATTACATAAATATATTGCTTAAAAAAATTTAATGCATTTTCTGCTGAGTCTGACTGAGAGTATAGTCTACTTGCTTTACCATGTATTTCTGGCTTCTTGGAAGATGAGATGATCAGTCTTCTTTCTCAACCATAGAAACAGAGCATTAGGTGCATGTTTGGACCTGCCTAGATCTGTTGAGAAGTGGCTCGTAGGGAAGATTCTCTTGGAAGACAGTCGGAGCAGAGTGCTTTGAGTTCTTTGCACTATAATAGGAGGTTACTTATAGTATTAGAGAAAAACTTCATTTCGTCTCAGTCTCATGAAACCTCTGAGCTCACCATTCCAGTTAAATGTTCCGACTCAGGTTTATCAGTGTTAAACAACAGAATACGTTTAATGGGGAAATTCTAGCATACTCACTTTATGAAGACATTCATACATACAAAAGATAATCATTAAATATGCAATAACATTAGCTTGTGAATAAAGATATTATTTAATTTCTAAGGCCACCGAATGGAGAAAGTAGATATCAGAGCCAGAATGGAAAAATTGGATAGAAGGTGGAGGCAGTAGAGAAGGTAGAGGCAGTAGAGAATGTCTAGCAGTGAAAGAAGAAGGAAAAAGACAGTGGTGGAAGAGGAAAGAATTTCAGAATTGAGTAAAAGAAATATGTTTTTCCAACGTATGTTATTGAGAGCAGAGGAAAAGGTTCATCATGAGAAAGAGTGAGGTGGTAACAGCTTGCGACTCTGCGAGGCCCGAGTGGGTCAGATCCTCCTAAAAGGAAGGAGGGGAGCTTTGGAAGTTGGACGGAGCCCTGAGTCTGGAGGAGGAACTCATGTGACCATTTTGCCTCCCTAAGGAAAGTAAATGATGAGCTAATCTGTTCTGAGTAAAAGAGAGAAGGCGTACACTGGAGTTTGAAGAGAGCTAAGACATCTAGAATTGTTTCTGTGAGGAATATGTGAGAAGATTCATATGAGACCAGGGAAGAGTTAAATCAAGAGATCTGAGAGAGCCACTTCTTACAGCCCAGTTTGAGTGAGAACATTCTGATTTTGATTCTGTTTTTAGGCTTCTTTGACCTACTTTGAAATCTCCCAAATGCTCACAACTTTTCTGCTTTCTCCTAGACTGTCACTGTGAGGTCATATACGACCTGTTTGCCTTATGAAAAAAAATATGTTTCAAACCTTCCCAACTTCCAAAAACAGATTTCATTTGTTTCTTGTATCATATCAAACTAATGTGGTAAATGTGCAAATATAAAAAGGAATCCTAATTTCTTTGCCTATCCCCACGGGGTCTTTTAATTGTTATTCCCCACCTCCATCCCCCACCTCAAGTAACATTATTTTTCAATAGTGTAATTTAGAAAACATTTCTAAATCCTACACAAGAAATACAAAGTTAGGGGAGTTTCAGGCAGGATGGGGTATTTGTGAGGCAACCTATACGGGCAGTAGATTTTGAAGGATTCCTTGCATCACATCACATCACTGGCCACAGATAATATAAAATATTCGTGTGTTTACATATATGTGTATATAGAATATCTACCTGATTATAACTATTACTTATGCATTAGGGATATTTTTCTTTCCTGAAATGCTGGAGAGAGAAGATTGCGCTGTGGCTGTATAAATATTTCTTTCTGATTGTGCAGTGTATAAAAATAAAATGACACTTTTAAAATACTTTACCCTGAAAACTTTTCTATTACTCAGTGAAGCTCTTCTTAACTGCTTCCTTTGAGTTTGGTTTGTGATTTACTGGGACCATTTAGAGACAGCTCATATTTTCTAGACATACTGTAGATATTTTAATGTCTTAATCAATTTTTGCCACTTTAGTTCCTCTACTGGGCTAGATTAATCTTCCCCGAGGTTCCCAACTTTCAAAGAAGATCACTTATCAAAATCATCTTTACAGGAAAAAATGAAGCTGCAATTAAAAAAACACACTCATCTCTCCCAAGTCATATATCACAAATATTATTAACTATGATATAAACAGCCTTTAGAATAAAGACTTTGAATAAATGTATTCAGTTCTAGAAAAATGTATAAAAATGAATATTGTTTGCTTTTCAATTTAAATTAATTTTATTTTTGGATTTACTCCAGTAATGTATTATAATATGTCACTTCCCAAATAGTAGAGATATCATACTCACAATTTGTGGTATGGGTGAAAATGAGGTTTCAAAACAGAGAAAGTGAAAGAAAGTAGGAGAGGGCATGGGAACCCCTCTATAAACAAATCCTCAATATCTAATTTTGAGAACATCTTATTCAGTAAGATTTTGATTTTCCCTAAGCTTTTACTTCCACCATGAGCTTCTCTGGGCTCATGTGTTTTCAGCATATATGTGTTCTCTCCTCTTGAGAACAGTCTTTCCATTTTGCTTCCTAAGAAGTCTTCCACTACCATCAAAGAGACTTAGAACAAAGGGAAAGTGGTTGCTTTGCTCTTCTATAAAAGCAGAAACGATAAATTGGATTGACTATTTTTTTTTCTCCTTTTTTCCCCAGAAGTAAAAGGGTTCCAGGAATACTGATCCTGACTAGCTTATCAAGGCAAAAAGGGTATTTGACTCTCAACATTTCCCCTACGATACCATTTCTCTTGGGTAACTATCAGTAAAGAAAGAAACCACATTCTTCTTTCAAGCATCAGCTAAAGTTACTATTCCAGGTCCTCTTGATGTCAGTATCGATGTGTGTGTATGAAGATGGATTTAATTGGCAGTCTGGCCTTAGATTCCCAAAATAATTCTCAAAGAAATATTTTCAAATACTTGAAAATATGACAAGGGCATTCATTTTCAAAAAATGAGATACAACTTATGCTACCTCTAAAATAAATTTTAAATTATTTCTATCTGAAGCTATACTTTAACAGGAAAAAATTTCTACCCTTTTCTCTCTTAACAATATTTGCTCTAATTTTACAAGTTTTACTGATAGGAAATATGGTTCTGGTCAGTCGTTTTAGTAAACATTTTCTAAAGATATATTAATTATTGAAAACCTTCGTGGTCATTATTTGTTGCTTTGGTTACCCTACTTTGGAGAAAAGGCAAGAGAGGAGGAAAACTTAGGGATGTGAGTCAAGAAAATTGGGAGAGATGGATTTTTGTCCGAACTCCAGTGTTTACTTTTTGAAATCAGATACATAGTCTCAGTGGGCCTCAGTTTCCACAGCTGTTAAATGAGGAGTTAAAGCTAGAGTACTCTCTGGGATTTCTCCTAGCATTGAGTCTATGTTTGGAAGTAGCAGCTTCAACCATTCAGAAAGGGTCTACAACAACAAGGACATTCATATAAAGAATTATACAAATGTCAACTCCTTGACTTCTCAATGTCTCAGATTTACCTTGAGGCATTTTTTCTTTTTTAATACATGTGTATATAACTAGGCAAAGCCTATATTTTCTTTCCTTGCTTTTCTATACTCAGGACTGCTTAGTAGAGCTGTGAGAGTCCATAGTAGTGCATTGAAGTCAGCTCGATAGGGCAGCTTGTGACCATCACTCAGTAAACAGAATTGGATGGTAGACATTCTGAGTGGGACAGTGGTGCTCCTTCCTGCTCTTTTAAATTGAGGCTGCACGTCTGGAAACCATGGGTAACTTAAGTAGAAATCTAATTCTATCCTTCGAAAGAAAACTGTTAATGATATGCTACTTGAACATGTTTTCCTTTTCTGCTCAGCGATTTGTATAGGCTCATTCCTTATTTGTCTCTTGATAACCTCATCAATCTCATCCATGCCCTCCTGACCACAGTGCCTGATTGCAGTAATTCCATTTTAGGGAGGCTTTCAGGAGGACTTGGCTTCACATTTAGCTAGAGCACGATGGACCGATCATTTCTTCCCAAGAGTGAGCCGCTGAGTTCATATTATGCTTGCCTGGACTTCTTTGTAAAGGCTGCCTATAGAATTTCATATTGATTTTAAGCTGGCGCTGTTTCATTTTTAACTCCTTTGTAAGCCAGGAGTCTGGTTATATTAGTGTCTCCTCCCTGTTATTCTGACAGGCATTGGTTATCTGCTTTTTGCAGACTTTACTCTCCATTCTATAGTAGCTCTTTCTGTATAGAACATGTTGTGTTCACTCTTTTATGTTGTTGTTTTGTTTGAAAAGCCCAGAGTAGTGAAGTGCAAAGTTGCAAGGCTGAGATGCGATTTAAAAATAACATATAAATGAGAAAGCAAAGAGCTTCAAAAAAAAGAGAGGTAGGTAGAGGATGGCTATTCATGCCGAGGACTCATAGTGGCACGGGCAGCCTTAAATCATTCCAGAGAGGGTTTTGAAGAAGTGATGTTTGCCAAGTAATATGAAGGAGGGTCCAGTTGTCAGTGAAACAGTGAGAAAAGGCTACAGGTGTGACATTGAAAGCATACCTTAGTTTCAGTGTTTATCTACTTGCTGTCCTCCAGGTCCACAATTTGGTGTCATTTGGCAACAAGGCTGACCTAAAGCAGTACAGATTTATAAGTGGCACCAACACTAATAGAGCAATCATTCTGTAATGCCTCGGAATTCACAAAGCCATTCAAATCTGTTGTCTCATTTGATCTTCCCAAAGATCTGGTAACACAGGCAGGGTAGGTATTAATATGCCCATTTTAGAGGTAAGGCAACAGAGACCAAGCTAGCACAAATTAGTCAATCAACAAATATATGAAGGATAGAACTGGGGGTAGAATTTCAGTTTTTGGCCACCCAACTTGTCGTTCTTTAATTTTGTGGCAATCCGAAGCAATGCAAAGAAAAAATATGATTTGCATTTATTTTGCATTGCCTTTAGATTTACATTCCTTTATTTATTTCCTTGTCTTTGTACTTTCAGGGTATACTTTCAGATTTATCTCCAGTGCAGCAGAGTTACTTCTATCACAAGGGAGAATGACAGAAATCAAGGTCTCCATGTTAAGCATATTATTCTTAACTGCTTAGAGAATTTTCCCACTGGATTGCCCTATTGTATTTTAAATTTTATTTTAGCTCTATTTTCTCGTCTGTAAAGTGGAGGGGTTAGGCTACGTTCTTCTCATTCTATGGTGCTGTGATTAGGAGAATGGGAGGTGAAGAAAGAATCAGAGCTGCAAGTGAATATGATTATCACAGAATCACAAGTACAGTGCATTATGCATGTTTTAAAACTGGATATAGTATTTATATTCTAAAGTGTTTCCTTATGAATTACCTTCATCTTTCAGTGTACTGTTTAGTCTTACTGCAAACATAATCCTTACACAAATCCAAATCAATTTGTTTGTCCTCCATATAAGATACTTAAATTTTTCAAAATGTGTTTATGTCCAAAGACAAAATGTTTAGTTTCACGGAATTCTCGCAGTTGATATAAGGCTTTGTAAGACTGACTATAAATATCCACTAAAATACTTACATTTTTCCCCTTAGTCACAACTTTCCAGAGTGCTTAAGCATTAGCAATCATTTTTAATTTAGTGATTCCATATTCTTTATTTAATGCCTCACTGCTATACTTGAAACCAAACCAAAGATAGCATTTATATTTCAACTTTCAAGAACAAATGGGCTTTGCAAAGATTTATGTTGGATTCGAACATTTTTATTTTAAAATATTTCAAATTTTAAATATGATAAATATTTATTTCATATTTTAATAATTGCCCTTATTGCATATAGCTAAACTGATTGGCTATAGAAATAATCTGATACACTAATTATCTCTTAGCTGATAGAACCAGAAGAACTTAAAATATCCAAACACTTAGAAAAAATAAAATTAATAAAATCTGCACTTTAAAGCCCTTGAATAAACACTGACTTTTGAAAGACTCTTGTGTTACATGTCCAGGCTTCAGATATGGACTTTGGAAATCAACGACATCAACATCGATAAAACAACAAGCACGACATGAAGCCCAGGGAAATATATTTAAGTAGTAAAACTTTCTCCTTTTTTCTTCAGATGTAAATTTTATAATGCTGTTAGTAGATTCCCAATGATAAGCTCGAATTTGACCTTTCATCTTCTCGTTTCTTTATGCATTTGAATAAATAGAAACTGAAATTGTGAGGAAACTTAGGGCTTAATTTCCTTTCGTGATTTCTAATATTTCAAGTGCAGAAGTACAAACCCAAGCTATATGACCCTTTTTCAACTTTTGTGCATGATTTCACCAGAGAATTTATTTGTCACAAAGGCCATTAGACTGCTTTTTCTTCTTAACACATTCACTGACTTTCTTCCCAAGATTTTTGACATAATGGCTTTTTATTCCCTTAAGTTTTATTCTAAGGTATATATGATCAAAATTCGTGAAGAGCAAACATACTTCCTTAATAAAATCCATACTCACATTACATTTCTGTATAATCATGGCAGTGAAATCCTAAACTAGGCAAAACTCACCACTTTTTCTTAAAAAAAAAAAAAACCATTCAATATGCAGCTCAGTTTCATTAAATGGCTCTTGGAGGTCCAAGTGTTTCTCCATGAACCTGGGTCACCTTCTGTACACACTGCGTGTGATTTCTGGTTTCAGATGGAACCGTCGTGAACTCTCAGTGTGCTGAGATTTGCTTTGAGTCTTAGAGTTTATTCATATTGAAACTCAGGAGATATAAACTGAAATAAAAATACTATGTTCAAAGAGTTGCAGGAAAGTTGAAACCACTCAGCCTCACACAGCTGCAGCCATTGTGATCCCATGACCAGAGTTTCTGGGAGGCTTACTCTCAGTGAAGTCATTAATGAAGTAATTGCTCCAAATTTTTATAGGCACATCAACTGGTGTTGATAGAGCATGGTTTAATTTTTCTAGTCTTCTTGCTTATATCTCAGATTTATTTTCTGTGGGGCTTGTTCCAGTACTGTCAGAAGAAAAGAAAAAATTACAGGGAAGTGGAGTCCTAACTCCAGAGTGCACATTCTCACTCTGATGTTTCTGATAGAGAGTCTTAAAGTAGACTTAAGGGAGCCAGCTGTGTGGGAGCACATATTGATGACTTGGTTGGTGGTGCTTCCCTGCCGGGTGCCAAGCTACAGATGCACTCCCAATCAATTCCCACACAGCTACAGTTCAGTGAACTGTTCAGAAAGAAAAGAGGATGGATCTAGGGGCTGTGAGATCCAGAAACATCACAGGAAGATCCAAGAGAGCAAGTCTCCAAACAAAGCAGAGCTACAGTAGGCCTAAATAGACAAAATGGCAAAAAATAAGAAATAAGCTAAAAAAGTGTGTGTGTGTGTGTGTGTGTGTGTGTGTGTGTAATAGATATGACAAAAGCAGATGGCGTTTTTTTTTTTTTTATTGTCATGAGTTTTTAGTTGCAAGATATATAAGGGATTGCCCTACGTAGTAGAAACCGGGTATCTGTTGTTGAATTCAATGAAAAGAAATAAGCAAATAAGTCCTTAAAAAAATATTGAACAGTGAAAATATTAAATATAATGTACATTAGTTTCTAATGATTGTTTTGTGTTAATAAAATCTGATTGCATACACTTACAGCTTGAAAACTGACTTCGCTTGCATTTTATCTGAGAACATTGGATGCTATGTTCTCCGATTCATTTCTGTAGCCTCTGAGATTGTCCTGTGAGGATCTTCTCTCTCTATGTCTGTGTTTAAATGTGTAAGTGAGCATATATATGTATGCTCATATGTATGCATTATATATCATATATGTATACATGAAATATATAAAATTAACTTATTTTTAAAAATTTAATATAAAATATTGAATATATATACACCATTTACATATATTTACATATATGCCATTTATGATCTGGTAAATAGGACCTACTGGAGAATGGAAAAAAGTTTAAAGAGAAATTTTAAATGATAAAAGTTTTTATTAAAAAATTTAAGACTAAGTAAATAAAATACTGATTTTTAAAAAAAATTCAAAAAAATATTTGATTTTTATCAGTTTGAAATGCTTAAGTTGATGAAAATGGACAGAAATTTACTTTTTAAAAACTTTTTATAAGAGTTTATTTGAGCCAAACTGATGATATATATTGGAGAGTAAGATCTTGAATTCTCCCCAGAAATTCACTCTTAAAATAATGACTTGAAACAACATCAAGTTACTTTAAAAGCATTTTCCTAGTAGAAAAATAAAAATTTCTTTTGTTTTAATTTACTGATTTTTAACTCAATGATTTAAAAATACTTATTTTATTTAAAATTCCACAACATTTTTTTGATGTTTATGTTCTAGCTGTTAGATTTGGGAAAGGGTGACCAGCTGACTATGGTACAAATCCACAATAGACTGAAAACTAAATGTTATTAATTCTTATAGTAAGTCTCATGGAATTAAATAATCAAGATCAATGAACAATAATGGTCATATTTAACAAGTGAAAGTGTAGACATCCATTTTTAGTAGGTTTCATAGGACATGAGAGATATGTGTGGAATGAAAATATCAGAGCTGAAGTTCTAAGAGGAAAACGATTTTTTTACAATACTGTGAGGTCTCTCTTGAAAGTCATGGACAACTCACTTTCAAAGGTAGCCCAAATGCAAGTAAGGAGCCTGAACAATTTAACTGCATGTAAGACAATATTCATGTATATATCTCTTTTGACTTAGGCACTCCGTATTTTTCACTTTTATAAAGATTAATTTCTTTTTAAGTTAAAAGATTTCTTTAAATAATAAAAATGAATTATATAGCAATTACTAAATTTACATAATCTCATTTTTTAGCTTTAGTTCTTTCAACTGTGGTGTGATGTTATTAACCTACTGTGTAGACAAGAAGGCTGTGTACATGATAGTGATGGGAAATACTAAAACAAAACATTCATTTCAATCTCTACCTTCTTTGGCACCTCTCATTTTTCTGGAATAGAGTGCTGCATACCTATTACATATTTAAAAATACTTAATGATCAATCAATTATTAGCCAGGATTTTTGTCCTGTGGGATATTTACAACAACTTCTAAGAAAACAGAACAAATACCTCCTACTTTTCACAAGCTCCTTTGGCTTTTTCTACCTTTCCAGGAATCAAGCCCAACGAGACCAGCAAATCTCCCTTCTGATGAAAATATCTTTTTCTTCCTCAGAACTCCCCTTCTCTGTTCCCATGGCACCCTGCTCAATGAAGTGCAAACAGTTGATGAGTTCGCCATCAATCACTAAGGACTTACTGAGCACCTGTTCTGAGAGACATAGAAATGTGCAGAGTAGAGCTGGGCTGAGGTTGTGTGGGGAGAAAGAGCTTGCTTTTCTTTACAGTTGAATAGTCCATGTCAGTTTAGGCAAATCACTTTCTCACCTGCTCTAGACCTTGGTTTGCTCATCCGTACAGTGAAAGTGTTCGACAGGTGAATTTCAAGATTCCTTCTATCTCTGATGGGCTCTGCTTTTATTTACAACATCTTTATTTCTTGGTTGAGGGTGAGAGGGCATTCAGAGAAATAAATTTGGAAGAGTGGAACATTCTGAAATAATGGTTAAACTCGTTCCAAAGAAGCACCTATTCTATTTTTCCCCTCAACTGCTTTCTCATTTTTAGGTTTATATTTTCAAAATGACACCTTCTGAATAAATAGATGGCGTCAATAAAAGGAGCCATAAAAGCAACCCACTAAGTCGGCAATAAAATATGAATCATGGTTCCCAGGATCAGTAACATTGTCAGAATGTACATATCACTGTGTACAGAACTAAATGTCACGTTCTCTGGGGAAAGGGGGGCGGGGAGGCATGTGCTAACCATGGACAGAGCAGACATTGAAGTAAAAGGGGGAGAACAAAATAAAAGAAATTCTCTGAGTCTCAGAGACAGTCTGGCTGAAAAAGCTACCATTTGGAAGAGTTGTAGTTGGATCCAGGTGTAATTCAGTACATAAAATGTAGGCCAAGAAATTGAAAGAGTCAGTTTCTGTCTTTGATTCTGTCCTTAACATGATGTGTGATGTTGAAGAAGGTTATCAACCTTTATATATCCATTTCCTCATAGTGAAGTGAGTGAAGAAACACTATTTCTCTCAGTTGTATTTTTTTAAATAAGACTAATATTTATAAAACATTTGAGAGAACTCATTACAACTAATAAAAAGAACTGTGTTCATTTCCCACCACAAATGTTCATGAAATACAATGAATGGTATGGTGTCACAGAGCAATTTGCTAAACTATATTTTGTAAGTACAAATAGGAATTTTCTGCAGCACATACAATTTAGTCTATCGAATTAGGATGAACATTAACCAAAGAGAACACAATACAGGAGCTGTAATTTAATGATCATACTAGACAGCCGCCTCCCACATACCATGAGGTTATCATAATTATTTACATTAGGGTGTAGTAGGAAGACAAAATGTGTCATCTTTTGGGTTGCTGCTTGCATTCAAAATGATCTTCTCTAAAGAGTGCAGTCAGCCAAAATAGTTAATTAAAACTCATGAACTTTGATAGTGGAAACAGAAATTTATAGCAAATAAAGACAAGAGATTCTTAGAGAAAAGAAAATCTTAAAAAGACATGGAGAAAGAAGATCATGACTTTTCGACATATCGCCACAGTCACATATCCAACAGTTAACTCGTAGCAATGGAAGACACTAGAGACCCGCAGATTCTGAGGGGTCTACGCTTGTCTCCAGCTTTTCACTCTCAAAATTTTCAAAGTTTCTATTTAGTATATGCCCTGTTCTCTGGACACAGATAAATATTTACAGAACATGTATTAGAGCCAGAGAGGGTAAACAGAATTGCTTTTTGAATTGACTCACAGTAGAGAGCTTTTCTTGTCCATCTGCTTTTGGATAATCCAATTTCTATATGACTAGAAACTAGATTTAGGGATAGAAGATGGTCATAGACAGAGGTGCTTTTCCCAATCTTCTAATGAAATCACCTTCCTCTACTTCTTTCCTCTCTTCCAACCTTTCCTAAATATTGATTTGAGCAAGAATTTAAGAAAGATTTTGCTTTGGCATATGTTCTTCCCTATTGGAGTGGTTTTAAGGATAATGATGTCACTTCATGATCATAAATATGTCCTCACTAGATTACTAAGGAGGAGTGAGGTCACGATACCTAGCTCATCTGCACAGACTATGGGATAAGGGCGAGGAGGCTTTCTACCTCTATTTATGAGAAAAGAGTAGTAAAAAGGGCCAGACTAGTACCAGTTAGACAAAATGTGCAACAGGTTGGAGTCCTGGAATGTGCTAGAAAATGGGCTATTACAAAAAAGATAAATTAGGTAGATCAATTTTACCTACTTTACATCTCTTCTGAGATCATCCTCCAGAAAACTTTAATAGGTAGCCTTATTTTTATTGCATATTCTCTAAATACCTGGAATTTGGTTAGATTTAGCAAACTGAAGTTACCTGTAACCCCGTGTTTCACGAACAACATCTAAAAGCTCTGTTCCTTTGAGAGTCAAAAGATTATACTCAAATTCGTATGAGCTACATTAGATAAATAAAAAAACTTATTAATAAATTTAAAAAATGTATACTGAGTGATTACAATATGTGACGCACACTTGGAGGTCCTATGACTACCTTAGAGAACAATTCAAAATACCTCTGACCTCAAAGAGTTCCCATTCTACTGGGAAAGGAGATAGATAGTAAGCAAATAAATATAGAAAACATGTAGTGTGTCCGAAGATCGTGGAGGAAGGTAAAACAGGGAGAAAGGCTAGAGAGTTCGCAAGCTGGGAAATGGGGTGAGGTTGTGCCATATCATCTAGAAACTTCAAGGAAGGCCTCGCTAAGAAGATAGCAGTTATGTCACATTTAAAGGAGCTTAGGGCAAATTTATGTTTGGCATTCGAAAGAAGCTTTCAGCTTTTAAATGATCTCATATGAGCTTGACTCTCATTGCAACTCATCTGAATTTCATTTAAGTTGATTCTTTACCTCTATCAACGCAGATAGTCTCATAAAGTACATGTTGCAAAATATAATTGTTCTCCATTGCCTTATATTTCATCTAATAAATACAAGAGTACAGGTATTTGGTAAAAACACTAATGACTCCATATTTACCTCCTAAAATAATTTAATGGTTAAGCTAAAATTAATGGATAATGGCTTTTATGTGGTTGAGTGCTGGATTTTGTTGTATTCCAATAAAGAGTATTGAATTTTATTTTGTCAGGCAGTACGATTACTTGCGGATAAATTTTATCTTTTTGAGGCTTGTTTTTAAATTCTTTTAGGGTTGGTTTAGAGTATCCTTTTCCCCTAGGGTTAATTTAGCCCCTCACTTCTAAGATGTGACTTCTACATCACTTCTATTGGACGTTCTGAGTATTCAAGGGGGCTTCTCTTCTCTGGCTAGTGGGAATTTCAACAAATCCTGGCTTTGTGTAAGCTCCGGAAATTATTCACTCCCCAGCTCCCAGAAATTGTCGTTCTTGTCTCAGAAGTTGTTCTTGCCTTGCCTCTTGGGGTTTCATTCTATGCATGCAAAGGTTGGTCTTGAAAGATTCAAGAAGACACTTCTACATATTTTTGAAGGCCTTTCCCTGCATAACTCCCTCCTGCAAAAGCCCTGCAAATTCTAGCTGCTTCTTCACTCAAAAAGGCCTCATATTTACCCTCACTATGCTACAATCTAGAAATTCTCCAGACAGAAAGCCTGGGTAACTGTAGGTCTCATTCTTTTGTTTTATTTCTCCCAGGGATCATAGCGTTGGGCTATCTGTTGTTAAAAGTATAAAAATAGTTATTTTCTATATTTTGTCCAGTTTTCTAGTTGTTTATGGCAGGAGGTTAATTCAAAACCCTGTTACTCCCTTATGGCTGAAAACTCATGTCTCCTAAATCTAAATTTAGCTCTTGTTTTATAAACACATTGTTTTTCAGCATGGCAGAGTACCATGTCTTGAAGGTCAACAAAATGGATTTCTTGTTTTTCCCTGGGAGAACAGAAAGCTATAAACATGATAAACTCCAATACTATACCTCCAATTTTCTGAAATGTAACTCTTAAAGCCAATGGGAAAGTATATAGTGACCTAGGTAATTGTCAAAGTATGTAAGCAAAGAGGCCAGTTTCTAAGGCAACCAACTTATTTATCCCTGAAGCATTAAGACATAGTAAAATATTTTAGGCTTTATGAATATTTATATTGAAGTCATGTAGAAATTAAAATACGTTATCAAGAAAGTAATATAAACTTAAATCTAGAAAAATAGAACTATTTTTCCTATACATTTCATTTCTTGGTAAGCCAATAGTTTGAGTTCTTGCACTAGAAGATGAGGCATTTCCTTGTACTAAGTATGACAATAATAACCTGAGAAGTTATCATAAAAATACTAAAATCTAGGCTGTAGATTGTGGTAGCTGCTGTATCCTTGTGCCTAGAAGAATCTCAGGCACATTATATGTTTCCTAATAGATATTAATTGAATGACTTGATGAATGAAGGATGACAAGAATAGATGAGGTATTACGGCACAGTAAATATTTTTCCTTAGAGAGGAGGCATTACTTATTATTTCTTTGAAGTGATGAGTTCTGAGAAATTTTCCAAGATTGCGAAGGGTTGATTTTAACATCATGCAGATGGACTGATTGGCTTCTCACAAGAATTCTGGAAATGATGATGATAACAACTACAACACAATAATAATAATAAGATGATGCAATCATAATGTAGTAATAATGAACAATAACAAATAATAAATTGTTCATTGTGTGCTTTCTTTGAACCAAACAATGTTCTATGCAGTTTTTATGTGTGCCTCATTGATTTTTTACTACAGCAATGTGAGGTGGATACTATTAGCCCATTTTACAGTTGTGGAATGGATCATATAAAAAAGCATAAAAGTCATCCTCAAGAGGATATTTCTCATGCCACCAATACTTGACAGACTCTGATTGGATGTGTTAACATATTCCTAAAAAAGAGCAGAGAAATCTGAAAGGAAAGACGCTGGTCGACAATGAAAACACTGAAACACTAAATTTAGTATGAAGAGTAAAAGAAAAAATGCTTTGGTATAAAGAGTAGAAGATGTCAGTATGAGCTGCTGCTCTCAGGGGTAGGTGTCACATTTTATTGTGGAAGTACATGCTTCAGACCTTATAGGCTAAATCATTAACAATGAAATAAATATTTTATTTATATTTCAATAAGGTCACGCTGAGTAATTTTCTCATCATAATTTACCTTCCATGTGTTTACTTCTATGGAGAGAAGATGCTGGGCAGAAGTTGTGAGCACATGCATCAATAAAAATTAAATTTTTTGTATCTTAAATTACATACCTCAGGGCTTCAAAAATTTAGTTATTTTTAGTCTTTACTATCCAAAACAATAAACTCCAGTAAAAAGACAAATGGAAATTCTAGTTAATCATGGAAACCTATTCTGCTTTGGAAAAGCGCCACACCCTCTATAGGTGATACATTGGATTAACCTATACACTATTTTTTTAAACTTCTACTCTCTCTTGTTGACACCAAAGAGAAAAAGAATTATTTGGTTGTTACGTTGTCTGTCTAGTAAAGTCATACAATTCTGAACATTTGGATTGATATTCAGAATTATAACCATAAGACTAACATTTACTGAGCATTTACCATGAACCAGATACCATGCTAAGAGCTTTACATTTTTTATCTTATTGAAGCTTTAAGATGTAGGTCCTATTATTAGTCTCATTCTACAGAAGAGAAAATCGAGGCTGAGTGAGGTTTAATACCTTGCCTGAGGTCACAGAGCTAGTCAGGAAAACCTGAACTCCAATTACCTCCAAGCCTATGGGTGCCCTCTACACTCTGCTATGCCACCTTCCCATGCATTCTTTAAGAATACAGGTAGCACAGAATCCAATCTAAACATATAGCCAATATATTCATTTACTTTTGCTTTCTAATCTTACCTTTTTTGCATTAGTATCCCTGATGTTACATTTGTCTAATACTACCATCTTTGGAAATGGAAGAAAACAGTATCTTGTATGCTCTGTTATTCGAAATATAGCAACAATCAATTCCATTTCCACACCTTATAGTCAGTTATAGTCAGTCCCAGAATTCCATTCAATATTGGAAGTTCAGAGGTGGTCTACCTCTATTCTATTTATTTCTCCACACATATTGTAATGAATGATAAGTTATTTTTCTTTCTTTTTATTTTTTCCTGTAATTTATGTTGTGGAGAAGAATAAAGAGTTAAAGTTCCCAGACTCAAAGTAGAATTTACCAGAAACAAGAATATGTGTAATAATTTCCAAATTGTATTTACGGATACCATTTTATTCTATTGATTGAAAACTGTACTCAGCAAAGGGAATCATGCAAAGAAAATAAGAGAGAATGAAAAATTGAAACAAAGCATTGATGGAAGTTTCCTAACAGCAAAAATGAGAAGGCTGTGCCATCCCAGGGGAAGTGGGGGTGGAAGTGATGCCTGAAACAGAGAGAAATGTGATGGAGTCAACTGCAGCGAATCCCGTAATTACTAAATTAGACTGTTCCATTTCTGGATAATGCATGCTGCATTTTGATCTTGATTTAAAATCCAATTAGTTCAGGATCATCATTCCTGTTAGTTCTAGCTTCTCTCTGATGACTTTGAGAATAGAGCACTAGATTAGTTATTTTTGTGTTTGTTCTTTGTAGGCCGACTTTGAAGAGATGGCTTTTTAAATCTATGGCAACAGGTGTCCTCCCTCCCACTCTTACATATTTTACTGATTACTCTCTTGGTTATCCTCAAATTCTCTCATCATAGTAACCAATGAAATGCTACATTTATGCACATTTATGCTTTTTCCAATAAATAATGACAACAGCCATGACTCGCTTATCTTTGAAATTACTACTTCCTTTCAAATTTTTTATGTTTTATTTCCTATGCAGAGACTTTGCCTTTATGGATTGGTGTTATTCTTAATTCTCTTGTTTTTATTTATTGAGCTCATCAGACAAGTCTTACCTATATTGTGAAGAAAGAAACATTCAAAGGAAAAGAACAGATTTTAGGTTTGTTGATTGTGAGAGATGAAGACCTCTGGAAAACGAGCGTTTGATTGTTTTCTGGTGAGAGTGAAAAGGAAACTTCAGGCAGCCCATTGAAACAGCTTCAGTTTGTTCACATACCAGTAAGTAGTTGAT
>NW_011889015.1:2553228-2571219 GCF_000151845.1 Pteropus vampyrus
GTTTATTCAGTTACTTACAAGGCTACCAACTTTCCAATTGAATTAAAAAAGGAATTAAGTATCAAAATATAGTATATTAAAAGAAAATTTGTTTTTCCCTCCAAAAAACTTTAGAAGTAACCAAGCAGTTTTCCTTTATTATCAGTGATGGTAAAATCAATGAAGTCTAATTCTAAGGAGTTTAATTTTAGGCAGAGTTTTAGCTGCAAAAGCACCATGGTTACAATGAAATATTACTCAGCCATAAGAAGAGATGAAATACTGCCATTTGCGACAACGTGGATGGACTTTGAGAAAATCATATAAGCGAAATAAGCCAGACAGAAAAAGTTGAAAACCACATATATGTGTGATATAAACCTAAAAGCAACAAATGAACAGGACAAACAAACAGAGACCCATGGACATGGACAATGGACTAGTGATTACTAGAGGGGAGGAGGTGAGGAGAGGGAGGAGGCAGATGGGTATAATGGGTCAAATATGTGGTGACAGAAAGAAATATAACCATGGGTGGTGAATGTACAATGTAATATGTATATATATATGCCTTACTGTTAAGTTGTATACCTGAAATTTGCTAGATTTTGTTAACCAATGTCACTATAATAAAAAATAAAATAAAATCTTAATAAAAAGAAGAAACTAATTTCAGATAAGAGAGTGTTTTGGGTTGGAAATGTTTTTAAAATAAAATAATACAATTAAAAAAAAAAGAAAAGCACCATGGTTAACAAAAGACATTAACTCAATTACTATACTAAGTAACACTGACTATTTTAGATAACATTGTAAAGGCATAGATTGAGCTTTTGAAGTTATGCTGTAATATCTACCATATAACCGAAGTTACAGTTCTTAATATACATATAATTAATGTAACATTTATTTTATTATTTAGTGTTACTTTATTTTCTATTAGGGATTAGAAATGAGCAAACTTAATTTACTTACAAATAATTTAAAACAGTTTTTAAGGAAAACATCCCTTATATGGCAAATGAAAAAAGTGGAAAACATGCTTTTCTCTCATAATTGCTTATCAAATCCTTTTTTTAAAAATAGCGAATGACCTAGAATAATCCTCAGATCTCTTATCAAGATTCTTTACTTCTGAAGAAAGAGAAGCAGATTTCACGCATTGCTGACCCATCTCTGATCTATTAGAAAGCAAATGAGTAGACACTCTGGGTTACTTTATCCATAACGAATGCATGGATATTGCCAGTTTCTTCCAGAGAGTCACAAAGATAGGAGATGGCTCTGAAAAGAAAAGTGCTGGTCCCTTGGGACTGGAATCCTTGTACCTGTCAGAAAGTTAAATGTGCCTCAGCTGAAGGCAGCTGTTCACTTAGACTTTCAAAATTGAAAACCCTTTTGATGGATTAAAAAAAATTATACACACACACATTGCAAATGTCAAGGGTGTGTGCGAATCAAAGACACATATATGGCTTGCTTTAGCAAAAATGAAAAATAGTTATAAAAAAATTAGATTTCCTGCCAGCATTGGCATGCTATTTCAGCTACATTAGTCTGGCCAAACTCAATATTTCCACATCAGTTTTGGCTGAGGCCCTTCCTGTTACTGTGGGAGATGTGAAGGATGTAAACAGAAACTCCTGGATAACTAGAGTAAGTGGCATACCCTTGGAGGACACAGATGATTTTAACATATAATAGGGTGATGGATGTGTAGTATAATATATTTTTAAATCCCACTGTGATTTGAAGAGTCCAGCAAGAGCTAGAAAGTCCTCTAGGGTCAGTTTCTGCTTTACGAAGAGCCACTTAAGTCACCTCCATCAGTTATGCAAATGTAGGTTTAATATAAGTTTCACTTGTCCTTTGGAAAGGGTGTGAAACCATATTTTATTTCTGTAATTTTCTGTCGCTTAGCAATACTGCCTGTCACTTTACTTTTCAGAATTGCAAGGTGGGAGTGGGGTTTGTTGAGGCTTCTGGGAATGGAACCTCAATGAGACACTGACCATCCATCCCAAGGTTCAAAGTTAGGACATTGTCCTTTGTTAACCAGACTGGCCCTGGCTAAAATCTATTGGCAGAAAGGGGTGCCAATGGTTAAAAGGTGTTCTCCGCTAGAGGGCTGATGACTCAATTTCAAAATATACCTATATGCATTCGTGGGTGACAGTGAATTCTGGCACAGGGCATGCTCTGCAGACCCACTGTAGTAGAACACATACACTGGAGGACAATGAATATTATGAATGAAGAGAATTATTACATTAGAGCTCATATTGGGCACATCTGCAATTGGGGGCATGAGGTCTAGGTCAGCAAGTGCATCTCTGCAGTTGTGAGATGACAAATTCATCTTGAGTGTCCAATTTTCTTTATCTGTTAAAGAAGATTTTATTTCTTATAGAATAGATATTTTTCTTATATGGTAGATATGAGCAACTGATGATATATATTAAGTGATTAGCACAGTGCCTGGCACTTATTTTGTGCTCACTAAATAGTTTCTAAAAAACAAGCACTGGTTATTATTGGATATTATAAAGAAGGAACATATTAGAATGAAAGGTACCCATTTTTCAAGACCAGAAGTCTTGGGTATAGGTTTAGGTTCTACGTAAATTTAGGCAGTGACTTACAGATATCTAGTGTTTTATAGTATAGAAAACATTTTAAAAACAGCATGCCATTTAATTGTTCTCTCTGCCTCAGCTTTCTCACCTGTGATATTAGAGAAACATTAGCACCTGCCCCACCTACTTTACATACTTGTGATTGTAAAATGCAATGATAACTCTGTGAACACCATGAAAATGGCAACGAGTCATGTGCACGTTAATTATCTCTGTAGCATCAGGAGGTGGTACTAAGCTAAGGCCTGTGGGAGCACACAAACTAAGTGGGAGTCCTGAAGATCCTGATATGCAAATAAGATCAAATGAAATTAAGTGATATAGAAGGAACGGTGACTTTTTCAAAAAGCTTTAGGTGATTGTATCTAAGTGAATTAGTTTTTATCTACAAAGCATTTAAAAGAATTAAGTGTATTTGTTAGGCACTTATGATAAACCTTGAACAAGACAATAAGCTTTATGGGAGCAAAGACTGGGTCTGTCTTTGCTTACCATTCTATCTGAGTATCTAGCTTTGAAAAAGTGAACAGTATTGTGTTTGCTGTGTTGAGGGATACACTGAAATGCAAAACACAGCCCCTACAATACCTGTTTCCCTTCCTCAAACATTTATTGAGAAGCTATTACTTGACAGGCACTCTGCTAGACTAGGGAAACAGACAAACACGAACTAGACCATTGCATTGACAAGCTAACAGCCCAGAGAGAGATTTACATGCACAAAGATGAGATGAGTATGATACAACGTGACAAGTGATATAACAAAACATGAACAAGTGCTGTGGGAGACTCATGGATAGAACACTTCACTCTGCCTAGATCAGACAAGTCAATTCTATATAAAACACCTGGAGAACAACACAAGACTGTGTATACTCAAGTGATGGAATAGATATTGTAGGAATGAAAAGACTAGAAGCCTATATCCATTATAGATCTAGGAATATACTCTTACGGTATTGGTAGTTAACAGGAAAAGTTATATCTGACCTCTGGAGAAATGAAAAATAAGGAAATACTTTGCTGCATTAGAGTCATTTGGAATCAGGCACCTGGTTGCAAATTGGTGCTCAACTGACCCTCAAGTTAAAGAGTGCCTGAAACAAATCTTTTTGATCATACCAAAGATTCTAAGCATTTACACATTGTTAGTACATTTCCAGTTTTAAATCCTTGATGATATTATTCTATGTTATGGAAATGGAAGAACAAGATCTTTATGTCTCTAAACAACAACCCTAACGTTGTGATTACTGGAGGCTTTCGACCAATATAGAATATTTGGGCTCCTCTTCCAGTAGGTGAAACACCTGAAAACATTTTTTGGCTCCTGACTCACAGCCTTCTTCTCTGTCTCTACATCTACCTTCCTTCTTCTTGACTTCAGTGTCCCTTCTGCTTGAATTCCTCCTCCGCAAAGTCCTAGTCCTCTGCCCCCTCTCATCTGCCTACTCCTTTGCTCATACCCTAAATTATATACTACCAACAAAACTGTAACAGAATTTAAATCTGGATTTTAGATATCCCACTCTTGGCATCACCTCCACACTTCAACCTTCCTGCTATCCACTTAACCTATCTTCAAGTCCCATTGGTAGTGTGTCAAAAATACAATTGCTTCCATCCATTCTCTCCTCCCGCTGCATCACCTTTGGCTATGCTATCATCGGTTACTTAGATACCATTACACTTGTAACTATAGCTTAACAAACCAGTAAAAATCCTAATAACAATATTAACATGGTTAAGCAGGTATGCTAAATTTCCTATTAAAGAAAGATTAGAGTAAATATAAGATTTATTTACCTTAAAAAGGGAATGTAGCTTAAAAGGATATGTAAATAAAGCTTAAAGCGCCCAATTTACAGAGATAAAGGCAATACTCCATGAACCAATGCAATGTCCACATTACCCTGGCATTATTCCCCTTTTATGCTCACATGAACTACTTTATGCTACAAAAACATGTTTAAAGCAAATGATAACTCTGTAAATTCTCTAAAATACAATAGTGAAATAAAAATAAAATAGTAAAATATTTAAACATGTTTAAAGCAAATGATAACTCTGTAAATTCTCTAAAATACAATAGTGAAATAAAAATAAAATAGTAACATAGAAGTAAATCTTAAATTTGTCAAGAAATTTTAAAAATTATTTGGATTATTAATTAATACGAATGAGTTCATATATCATGAGAAGTCAGATAATCCAGATTTTAGTATCTATTGTGCCATGTAAGAACCATGTGACCTTTAGTTAGTCACTTGACTATGTGATAGTTCTTTTGAGTAACAAAAGAAACAATTATACCTGACTTATCTTCATCACACGATCGCTCAAACAAGTTATAATGAGTATAAATGAGATTATGTGATACGTGTAAAACAACTTTGAACACGAAACAATACTATATTAATGTAAAATGTTTGGATTAATAATAAGAAAAACTTATTACTGGCAATTGCTAAATGTTGTCTTTGTATATCGGAGATACGGTATAAAGCACACAAATTCTGGGTGCACCTCTATGAAACTTTACCTTCTAACAGAGAGTCACCATTCGGACTCTCAAGGAATGGAGACCAACTTATGCAAGCTTATCGTAGCAGGAACAAAGAAAAAATATTGCAACGGGGTAAACGTTAAGCAGCTTGGAAACCGAGACACATTCCTACTGCTTGAACATTTCATCCTGAGCCTCTTGTGACACTGGAATAGATTGAGGAGGCTCTTCTCTAAGCACTGTGGTTTCTCAAGCCAGTAAGAATACACTGCATAGGATTTCCCACTGTCAACGAGAAAAGTATTTTGGTGAGAATTGTTCAGCTATTTCCTACGCTGCAAGAAATTGAAGACAGCATTATAGTGAATCTTAATGCAAATCACTCTTTTAGATGAAAGCCTATATTTAAATAAACCAATATATATATATATATATATATATATATATATATATATATATATATAGTCTATATCTGTATTTTTAATTGTCAAAGGGCAAGGCAGACAGTAAGGCTGAGATTCAATATGTAAAAGGAAGATTTAGACACTTTAGGTGAGGTTTGTTCCGTTCAGTGAATAGGTTGAAACTGAATATAGAGTAATGGAAAAACTACCATAGATTATGTGTCCCAGAAGCAAGCACTGAAAAAAGTGACTGGAGATGATGGATTTAAAAATGGACTCAATTACCCAGTGATTTGATGGCCTCGAAATAAAAATCAGAGGCATGGATAAAGAAGTACAGTCATTGGAGGAATTCAATTTGGTGTTTAAACAGGGCTTGCAAACCTCAGAGGAACAGATTGCAGTTATAATTACAGATAATGTTTCACTTCGTTTTTAAAATGAGTCATCGGAAAGACAGTAAGGAGGAAAAAAAACCCCACTACATCTGTTTGGTCCTTTCATCGGTGCAGGAATTAGAACCTTAAATAAAAGATGAGGAGTATTTTAACATGCCTTTTTGGGTTCATTCATTTATTTTTCAATCACTCATGCAATATACAAATAATAAGTGAATACCTTCTAGGTGCAAGGCTAGGATGATGTTTGGTGTATAACTACAATAGAAAAGCAGAAATCAAAGCCCAAAACTGAGAACAAGTACATAGAAGGCCCATATATATAGAATACATTTTTCATATATTTTTTAAAACATTCGTTTCCTTCCTGCCAATTTGACACTCCATATTTTGCCTCCCTCATTCCAAATCGAGACCGTGGAGAAGGGGCCCCAGCAGAGGATCCTTCCCACTGCAGACCCCAACTTCATCCAGCCATGTTCCTCAGGAGAGCCCATCCCACTCGTGACCCCCTTTCCGTGGGTCTCAGTTTCCCCCAGACCCCAGGAAGGTGTGGAGAGCCCTTGCAGACACCTGGACTACTCATACTGCATCTGCCACATCCCCTGAAACACTAGAGCAGTGACTATGTTTTATTTTATTTAAGAAAAACTCATAGAGTGCTGACCCTGTGCAAGACATTCTTCTCATCTAATCCTCATAACAGCCCAGTGAGGTAGTTATCACTATTAGCCACACTTACAGATAGGGAAATTGAGCCATGAGTTGGTTAAGAAGTAGCTCAGGGTCACAGAGGCTGTGATTTGGAACCCAGCCTGTCCATTCCAGTCTGCGCCCTTGGCCTCGGTGCTAGTTGCTCACTTCAGAGAAGTGGTATAATCTAACAGCTCTAACGGGACCCCTGGCCTGCTGGTGACAGCCCCTTCCTTCCACCATATACCCAATCCCATGCGAGGATCCGATTCATGTTTCTCAGGACCCATATACTCAAAGCTAAGAAGCAGACACCCCCTCCTCCCTGATTTTTGACTCTCTTCACACCCTCCTGCTCCCCTCCCATTCTCAGGATGACCATATAATTCATTGTTCAAACAGGAACGCTTTAAGAATGAGAAGGACAACTATTAATTACACCGGGACCACAGGTGTGGACTGTAACTGTGCAGGTGAAGTGAGACGCAACCTGTTTCTACCACAGAGTACCAGTGTGGCATTCTCTGCTGGGCATCTCCCCACAACCCTGGCAGAACAGCCTTTCCTGGAGTGGCCAGGACACCTTAACACTTTCTTCCTTAGCTAGGATCTTGAGCTGGGATCCAGTGTCTGTCCTTTCCCAGATAAAGGTTTATTTCAGGGCCAGAAGCACTGAAGGAACAAAGATGAGGGAGGATATAAAAAGACTCCACAGAGTAGAAAACTTAGGACAAAGAGGGAAAATTCAAGCCTTTTGGACCCGACAAACCTGAGTTCGAATCTCACTCTGTCCCTAAATACAGTGTGGCCTTGAGCAAATTACTTCTCTGAGCCTCAGTTTCCCATCTGTAAATGGGGGAAATAGTGCTAATCCACAGAGCTGCTATGAGGAAATAGTGATGTGTATAAAGGGAATGTCAATAAATATTGTTATTTCTCTGTGATTCGCCTCACTTTTGGATTGTTTTTTCTTTTTCTTGCTGATTTGCAATCAGACTGTATTCATAAAATGTATTAATTAAATTTTGCCTTTATCACATATATTGGGAACATGTTTTGCTGATTTATAATTTAAGTTTTCCTTGATTTGATGTTTTACTCTATAGAAAATTTTAATTATTTATGTGATTACATTTATACATTCTTTTGCTTTATGAATTCTGGGTTGTTTTCACACTCCAAAATATAATGAAATTTGTCCATAATTGCATCTAGTATGCTATCATTTTTATTTTTTGCTTATTTAATCCATGTGAAACTATTTCAACAGGTTTATTGAGGTATAACTGACATAATAAACTGCACATATTAAAGTGTGTGATTCAATAAGTCGACAAATGTGTACACCTGTTAAATTATCACCACAATCAAAATGGTGGACATATTCATCTCTGAAAAATTTCTTGTTGTGCCTTTTTATTCCTCCCTGATGCCCTGCCCCCGCCCACACCATCCCCAGACAATCACTATTCTATCACTTTAGCTTAGTTTCCATTTTCTAAAAATTTATAGAAATAGAATCATATAGTATATACTTTTCCTCTAGCTTCTTTAGCTCAACATAATTATATGGTGATTCATTCATGTGGCTGTATGTATCAATAGTTCATTTCTTTTTACTGTTGAGCAGTATTCCATTGTATGAATATATAACAATTTGTTTATCTGTTGATGGGCATTCAAGGTTTTTCAAGTTACTGGCTATAACCAGTGAAGCTGCAACGTGTACAAGTGTTTGGTATGGACATGTGCTTTCATTTCTCTTGGTTAAATGCCTACGAGTGGAGCAGCTTAGTTCGGTAGCTATATGTTAACTTTTTTGTGTGTAACTGTTAGACTATTTTCCAAAGTGGTTACGCTGGTTTACATTCCTGCCAACAACATATTGCAGTTCCAGTTGTCCACATATTCGCTCTTATTGGTATGGTCAGTTTAAAAAATTTTGGTTTTTCTAATAGGTGTATAAAAGTATCTCATTTTAGTTTTAATTCACATCTCCTTAATGACCAATGATGTTGAGCAATTTTTCATGTGTTTTCTATATTTTTAGTTTTGATAAAATGTTAGTCCAAATTTTTTGCATATTTTTTATTGGGATGCTTTCTTATTGAATTTTGTGAGTTCTCTCTATATTTTTTTTATCAGATATATGCTTCGAAAATATTTTCTTCCACTTTGTTTTTTAAATTTTGATGAAGTCCATGTGTCAATTTGTTTAAAGATCATGATTTTGGTGTTCTAGCTAAAACATATTTGCCTAAGCTAAGATCACAAAGATCCCAGCCCTTTTTTTGTAGAAGTTTTTGTTTTAGATTTTATACAAAGTTCTATTATTTGCTTTGAGTTAATTTTTACGTGTGGATCAAAATTTGTACTTTATATGTACAGATATTCAGTTATTCTAGCACTATTTTTGAAAAGATGTTCTTTCTCCACAAAACTATTTTTGCTCCTTTACGAGAAATAAGTTGCTATTTTTGCATGGGTCAATGTTTAGAGTCCCTATACTGTTCTACTACATTTTTCCTTCCTCAATACCACACCGTCTTATAAGTCTTGTGATGAGTAGTGTTAGTTCTTTAATTTTGCTCATCTTTCAAAGTGATGCATATATTCTGGGTCCTTTGCATTACCATATGAATTTTAGAAGTAGCTTTAGATGTAGTTAATTTCTACAAAAAGCTACTGAGATTTTTGGGGAGATTGCATCGAATCTAATAGATCGATTTGAGGAGAACTGATACTGAGTTTTACAACTCAAGATAATTGAGGAAGGCTTAATAAAATGTTAACTCCAAAAGTGTGGATCAGGGTGTACAGAAATCATAGGAATAGTGCAGTCCCTGGGCTGTTACTGCACTTGAAGTTGCAAATAGAAGTGCTTAATGTAAAGAGAGCTGCATTGGGAGAAACTGAGATATTTGAGGAAGTTGAGAATGTAAATACCCTTTTCTCACTTTCCTCCCTCCCTCTGTTCTCCTCCTGGGGTTCCCTAGCAAGCAAAGATGATCATATGCCTATTCTTTGATTTACTTAACAGAATTTCTGTGGTCAAACCATCTTTACATTTCTGGGATCATATTTTACCATTTTTACATGTCTAACATTATAGTTAGGATAAACAAATGCTATTTATTAATATTTTATTGTTTTTTTTTTCTTTTTATACTCTGTTAGATTTTGGCATTGACTTTGGAAGCCTGGAAATTTTCCTCTTTTATGCATCATTCAAAATTTTAAAATAACCTAGATGTTCTTTGTAGGTTTGAAAGAATTGATGAATTGATTTGTGAAACTGTCTGAGGCATAAGATTTTGGTAGTGTGAGAATGATGTGATTTTTCCAGTTTCTTCTAGAATAATTGGTTTGTTCAATTTGTTACTTTTTCTATTTATATTTTTATAGAAAATTATCCATTTTAAATAGAGTAAAATTTCTATTTTGAGTACATATTTATCTTAATTATGTTAATTAATTTCTTTAATTTTAATTTGGATTAATTGTCCTCTGTACCTGAATTTACAATTGTATCTAATTTTTAGCTTGCTACCTCTCCAATCATAGTTTTAATTTAGTATATTTATAGTTTCCCATATATTTGTTTCTTTCTGTTACTAGATTATTCCAAATATCTTCCTTTTAAATGTTCTTTGTGCCTTTTCTGGTAAAAGTGACCAGTAAGCACATTTATTAAGGCTAATTTTATGACTCCAAAAGTTAAATTATTTTTAGTTCTAAATAGTGAAGCAAAAAGAAAATAACATGTAAATATTATAAATATGCTCAGAACTCTAAACTGTCTCTTTAAAATACTTTTTATTGAGCCTTTATTTGCCAATGGTTATATTTCAAATATAGAGTGGCTTAATGAATATATGTGTATATATATATTTCATTGATTCTAAGATAAACTTTATAAACACTGCAACATCTTTGAAATTGTGAAGCATAGTTTATTTAGCATATTTTTTCTTAGTGACAAGTAAAGTAATGGTATTTTTCCATTAATAACACCCTAGTTTTGATGAAATTGGCATAAGCATATCAGAACAAGTATAATCTGAGACATAATCTTATATTAAAATTCAGCCCACTGCCTAAGTAAAAATCATATATTATTCATGATCCGCTTTGTTCTGAACATTGGAGAGACCCACTGCCTAAGTAAAAATCATATATTATTCATGATCCGCTTTGTTCTGAACATTGGAGAGAACTTTTACTATATGCAATTATATTTTGTTTTACTGAGAACTTTTACTATATGCAATTATATTTTGAAGGTGTAACTTAATCAAACTACTTTTGAATTCTCAAAATAAATTAAAAGATAATATGTCATACTAGAGAGGATACTGTACTGAGTGTGAGTCAGAATAGATTATTTTTATGATTGTGGACAGCTTCTTAATACTATTGGCCCATTTCTTTAAGAGGAAAATTGTGAGATTGGACTAGGTAATTAGATCATCCAGTAGCTCTATGCATTCTAGCAGTATATGAATCTACTGGCTCTATGAGGTGTAGGTTAGACTCACCATTCCTCTTAACAGAGCAGATTATAGATATATAATCTGATATAGATATATTATGAGAAAGTGAGGTTTCAAATCTATGCTTGCTATCTCAGCACCTCTTGTAAGCAGGGTTTAGAAATTAAAGGAATGCCAGGGTAAATGACTTGTGGAAAACAGGTGGAAAACCTTGCCTTTGAGCCTAGAGATTCTCTAATCTGAAAAACAGAGAGAAGTTTCTTCCAAATCATTATCAGCACATTCCGCTTAGAACCAAATTTTGCACAATATGGACGCTGAATCCTGCCTTTGATCAGTGTTAGCGGTATGACATGTTTGGATTATCTCACTTTAAACCTGTTTTTTTTTTTTTTCTTTCACAATCAGAAGTATCAGCATACAAACTTCTTACTCATGGCAATTGAACTAAGTGTAGTGACAAGTTTAAAAAGAATTTCATAAACAGGAGTCAAGTCATAAGTGATTTGGGCACTAAAGCAAGGACATGCAGTTTCCTTATTAATGGAGAATAAGCTCTTGCAGGCCTTGGTTCAGTGGCAAAACTCCCTTCTGCCTAATTTCCACTCTTCAAACTTTATGAAATCTTCAAAGAGCAGAGATTTATCAAAATAGAGAGTCATTAGGAAGTCAGTACTTTCTTCTTTTGAGTTCTGAAAAATTTAGAACTCAATTTTTAAGGGTTTCATGTTTGAGTTTTTTTATTTTAGCTATTGATTTAATATAGGATTCTTCTCTTTATTTTTAGTTTCTAGTTAAGTCTTGTATCTAAAAATAACAATAGAACATTATTATAAGAATATTCAATATTACAAGATTGGTCCATTGTGGACCATATTCAAAGGTTTTTGTTTCCTCATTTCAAATTAGTGACTTTTTATCATATATATAATTAATGTAAGCCACTAGGATAGGTATTTGAGAGAGTGCAATAATGAGTAAGACATAAACACTGCCTTTGAGGTAATTAAGAGACAAGCCCCCAAATCAATAGAGCACAAGACAGAATAAAAACTGTGCCAGAGAGTAATTCAACACCCTACAGGGATCCGAATTGTCTTGTCAGAGGGCAATCTCACAGATCATTTGAAAATGTAGCTTTTGTATGGCACCTATAGTTGACACCATTGGTGCTCTGTCTAGTTCCCTCAAATTTTTGACCATGCCTTTGTGTGTCTCCTACAGCTTCTGTGTTTTTTGGCTTCTTTGACCTGTGTAAGTCCACAGGATTTATGTTTGTCCCTTCTCTTGCCCAGCTCATTGCCAATGACTGGTAGAGAAAAAAAGTTCTCAAATCAGGACAAACTCTGATGTGTACTTTGCATTCCAGAGCTCCCTCATGGGATCAGGCTGAAACTTTTTCTAAAGTCACACCCTTGCTTGACTTCATCTCCTTCCCTGGGGCTTTTCTCAGTCCCTTTGTGGTTTCTCTTGGGGGCAGAGCACTTCCTCAATAAATCCCTTGCACTTAGTCCTTGTTTTAGGTTCTGATCCTGGGGAATCTGAGAATTAAGAGAGGGCATAAAGAATTTCAGGTATGGACAGGAGAGAGAGGGTTCTAGAGAGAAGAAAGTTGAGGTTTATTTGGAAAGGAGTAAATACTTCAGTTTGGGTTAGGGTGGGGATTGTGGGAGAGAAAACTGGAAAGGTCATTTGGGGCTATTATGAGACCCTGAGAGGATCTTGAAAGCCAAATTAAGAAGCTGAACGAATTTGTTATAAAGTTGCCATATTTTCAAGGAAGCCCTATGATACAAATCCCAAAGATATTGGAGTTCCCATGAATTAAAGGGTTTGATGGCCAAAGAAAGATACCATATGAATAAATATATCCATCAATTTCAGTGAAATAAAGTGGGTTTAGGTCAAGACATTAATTATAAATTACATTTTTTCTAACACTACACAGTTGACTGTAGATACACCAGTCAGATTGCAGACTTCTTTAAAGGGACTCCTCTGAATGACTTGGGTGTATTCTCATTATCTGTGGCTAGTGACAAAAAGCTGAAATATTCCTTTAGGATTTGAACCCATGATTTTAGTGTTTTTGTTTTTGAAGAGAAAATGCTGGAACTCTCTACCCTTCCCTTGTTCTGATATTTCTTTTCCACAATGACATATCATTCAACCATTCCCAATATCACTAAAAATAAAGGCAATTAGCTTCAATTGCATCTTAATTAACTAGATCTGTTGTTTTCTATGAGTTTATTTTTCAATGATTATTTTATCACAATGGTTTTCCTTTTCTAGCTTCACTTTGACTTTGAGGCCTGGTATTTAAAAAGGGCTTCAGTCAAATGCACACTCTATATGTTCTTACTAACATGGAGTGATAATAAGTAGTCCTTTATCAGGGAGATGTCTGTAATTCAAGTAAACACTAAGAATGTCAGGTTTAGGGAGTGGATGAGAATATAGGTTATATCTTCAAATGTTACTACTTGACAAGATAAATAAGTTTATGTATTAAAAATAACAATGGCAACAATGACACATCCTGCATAGTCAGTATTATTACATAGCACTTGAATTTAGAATTTTAGAAATCAAGCCTCTTAAAATCATTTGAAATTGATGAGATTAATTACTGATGAAACATAATACAGATTGGAGGAATATAATATTTACATCTGATAGATTTTCTATGTATTTCACACCTCCTCTTTTGGTTTTGACATTTCAAAGACTCTCATAGAAAATTCAAAGATCTTGTGATCAGCGATGAACTTCAAATCTTGTACCTGGTACAAGTGAAGGTTTGTTGTAGCTACCACACATTATGATTTATATAAGAGGAAAATTTAGGTTTTTCGTGCTTAAAAATAAATGGTTTATTATCCTTTAGTTCTAGCTCGATTATGAATTTTATAGTAATCTTTTCCCTTTCCTGAAACTGGGAGAATCATACATTCTATGTGTTCTTATAAAGATCTGTTCTTACAACTCACACAGTATTAATTAAGCATTTATTTGCTTCTGTCCACAGTGGGACTGTGGCTGATTCACTGTTGAATTCTCAGTGACCTGCAGAATAGTTGGAACATGGTAATTGTGCAGTACAATAAATAGAGGTAAATTATGTTTTACCCATGTCTCTTGGGTTAAGGATGATATATTAATGGGTATATTATTATTCCTCAAACAAGAATTATAATTATCAAATTACAAACTATACATGATGGTGAGTTATTCCTAGAATTCCCCCATTGACTACATTTCCCACAGGCTTTTGCAATATTTGGGAACAAATAAAATTGTTACTAAAAGGGCTAACATTTAAACAGAAGATTCCCTTAAATTCTAATCAGATGTTCACATAAGAATCCATCTGAAAATTTATTAACAGAGGAAGACTATTCTTATTTTTCAGATACACAAGAAGTCAACTCATAAGTGTGGCCCAGTCTTTGAGGGAATGACAAAGAAATGGACAAGGTGAAAGAAAGAATCTGCCTCTACAATAGTTATGAGGCCTTGATAAGAGGTATGAAAACTCTTTTATGGAAGTTAAGAACCATGAAAAAAATGCTTTCCTAGTTTCAACTCAACTTTTATATCTCTCTGCCTCTCAACCACCCTTTTGTTTCATCTGGTCTTCTCGTACTTTCCTCTCATCTCAGAGAAAGGAATATATGTTTTTTCTTGGAAGTAGTCTTTCTATTTCTACCTCAGTAAGTTAATATTCATTTCTCTTGTACATTAGGCCTCTTTTAATTCATAAAGTTTTTGTTCCCTCTCTTTTTTGGCTAGTACATTTATATCTTTGTTATTATAATTTAAAATAAAATGTCCTTAAAATTGTATAAGTGCAAATTAAAATGATACCATTTTAAGTATATCATATCATTAAAATTTAAAAGTTTGGCAACATAAATTTGGCAAAGGGTGGGTCAACAGGCAGTCTCATAGTGGGAATGGAAATCAGTACAATCCCTGTGGATAGAAATTTGGCAATATCTATACAAATTTAAAATGCAATTTCAAGTCTAGGAATTTTTCCCACAAAAATACATACTGTTGAACAAAGGATTCATTGTCATAGTTTGTAATTACAAGAAAAAAGTTATAAAAAGTACATGTCAACTAATAAGAGATTAGCTAAATTTATTCTTGTTATATATATATGAAGCTGCTCAAAAAAGTAAGCAGTGATGTGGAATACTCTCCAAAACATTTGTAGTTTTTTTTAAAGTCAAGATACAGAAATATATACACACACACATCACTTTTATATTCACAGATTTGTAAAGAAAACATAAAATTATTATTAGAAATTACCTTTTAGGACTAGACTGGGGCTGTCAAAAAATTTTACTTCTCGTAAGCCATCTCTTATGATTATGGTTTAAATTTTTGCTGTATTATTTTCATAATACGAAAACTTCTACATATATTTGTATAGCGGGTAGGGTGGAGTTTGAACTAAAGTTAAAATCCCATCATTTAAATTCAGGCTGTCACTTTTATTCTTGATATTACTTATTATGCTGTTTATTGTGTAAAATAAAAATAACGTAAAAATTAAAGGGATGTCTTCCTTGTCCCCAGCGTGTCTAGATGTCATGACCCAGAAGCAACCACAGTGAACATTTTGGTATACTGTCTTCCAGCTCTCTGTCTAGGTCTTCTTGCTTTTCCCTAAACTTCCCCTCCTGCCCTAAGGAAGATGAAAGGTGGTGGGAAAAGGCCCTGGCTCTGGAGTCACTTTGGCCCCACACCTGGGCAATGTAACTAACCTAAAGTTGCCTCTGCTTTTTTCTCATGTTAAATGGAACCTATTAAGGTTGTTCTGAAAAAGAGAAAATCTATGCAAGTCACGATAATAACCAGGACACATGAAAAGCTCATTAGAGAATGTTAGACTCATTTTCAGGTCATTTTTCCCCTATTTTTCTTCTTTTCATTCTACAATTCTCCAAACTCTCCATCATTAAAGCATCTTTCACTTTGACCTTGCCACACCCTCCATCTATCATTCTCTCATTTTCTCTTCGCTACCATACTTTGAGTGGTAGGTTGCCCTCTATACTGCCACCTCCTTTAACCACCACTCCACTTTATCCGTTGCTGTCTAACTTTTGTTTGCATTATTTTACTAAAACTGCTCCATAAACACTTTCAAAGGGCTCAAAGTAGTCACTAAATAAAATGACAATTTCTCAGTGTTATGCAACCTTTTATAGCATTTCAAATGTTTCCGTCGACTTTTCTCTTCCCTAGGTCTTCTTGAAAGTTTTTCTTGCACTTTCAGATGAGACTCTGGCTATCTTCCACTTTCCTCTAAACGTGGCATTCCACATGCTTTTCAAATTTTTGTTTTCTCTTTTATGTTTTATCCATTGGCAAGAGCATTCAGTCTCAAAGTTTTGAGGATTACTCCCAAATCTTTATATCCCATCATGCAATTTACACAGTTTACATCCCACATTTCCCACGATGTTACATTTTTCTGTAAAGACAAATGTCAAACTTCAACCAAGCATCATTCTTCTTCCTAGGCCCGTATTTCCACCTGAGTTTTCTATTTTTGTAAAGAAAAGCCATCTTCTCTGTCACTTAATATTGAATTCATTGTTACTACTGACTACTCTTTCCATTGTGCCCACTTCTACAGGTTGCTAACAATTATAAGTTTTATTCTTTAAATTGACTCAAGCTGCTCTCAGTTCTTTCCATGGTCATGATCTAAGCTGAGGCTTTTAATGACCTTCCCTTTGCTCCAACTACTTTAAAAGCCTTTGAACTGGTTTCTATGCTTTTAATCTCTTCCCCTCTTGAAACTTTCCTAAACACTATTTTGAATAAACTGCTTATCCTCAATATTATTCAACTATTTTGGTCAATATTATTCAACTATTCCCACATTTTTGATGCTTTCTCTACTTCTTATCATCTACCTCCTTTGAGGCAGTCTTAGCATAATTATCAAGGGCATGGTCTTTGAAACCAGTTTCCCTGGGTTAGAATTCTAGTTCTACCACTAAATAGCTGAGTGAACTTGGGTAAATTAGTTAATCTTTCTGTGCCTCAGTTTTCACATCTGTAAAATGGAAATAATAATAATACCTATCTCATAGTGCTGTCAGGATGAGACAAGATAATACCTGTTGTAAATTTTGTGAGGACAGAAGCCCTCTAGAGCATATTCAAATCACAGCACTTTGCATATGGTGGATGTTCCACAAGTGTTCACTGCATAGTAAATGAATAAACATATAAATGCAGAAAACCTTAGAATATGAAATATTATAAAGTGACTGAAGTAAATTTAAGAAAACTAAAAAGAATTAATATTATCATAAACTTATCTGAAGTGATAACACCTGTAGGAATTATAAATTAAATGGATTCTGAAGTGAGTTGTTAATCCCTTCTAAGAAATGGTAGATGAGTCTAAACTGTAAACATTAGTTCAGGGTGCTCAAAATACTCTCTTATGAACAATAGATGATTGAGCCGGACCAGAAGAAACATTTGCATAATCTGGAGTAGAATATTTTGCAAGGCTTGAGAAATTTACTTTTTTAGTTAAAATATTCTTTAAGATAAACCTATTTCATTAGGAATAATTTACTTTTAATTTACTGTATGACCATATCAATTTTCATTCAATTACAAATTTAAACTAGAAAAATAAAATTAATCCACTGCTTTAAAATATTTACCTTTGAATATAATTATAAGGAACTGGAAGAGTATATAGGTGAATATTCATTTACTAGCAAAGAAAAATCATCATAATAAAATTGCTAACTTTCATCAAATATAAATTTAAAAAACTTATCAGCATCTCCACAAAAACAAATTGATAAACAATAAAACATATAAGATAGTTAA
>NW_011889015.1:2572529-2574672 GCF_000151845.1 Pteropus vampyrus
TTCTGATGACAGAAGTGTCTCTTCACAGAGAAATTAATCTAATTTGTTACACAAAACGAATTTCTCACTTCAGAAAAAAGAGCATCTAAAAGGCTTCTTGGACATCAAGTCATTTTGCGAAATAATATTTTGATGAATTAAATGAGAACAAATCAGAAACAGATGCTTTTGGTTTCCTGGGGAATAATAATTGCTTTAAAATTAACGTAAAGGTGCCAGGTGGAGTTTAGATTTCATTAAGTCTCAAATATTTGGCAAATAGTTCAAGATGTTGGACCCCATGTGCATCTGTATTCATCTAGTCCTGATATAAATTAGATATTGCAAACATGTGTTGAGTTGTGTGGCTTTGATCTCCTTTCAAAAGGGATTGATTTCTTGAAACCTAACTTGCTCTCACAAATGGATGTTCAGTGTGTGCCTGGATTTTCCTTCTCTTCACTAATATTTTCCATTAACTCATGGGAACATGGATGACCATTTGGAAAGCCAGTTTGGGAATGTGGCATGACCAAAGAACCTTCATATTGAAAACTAATAAATAAAATTTTCAATGATAATTGAAAACCTGCTCAGGCAAACTTTAAATTGAAGGTTAACCTTTAGAAAATGTTATCTTTTGAGAAATGATGTTATCAGACTTTTGTGAACATTCCAGCATAGTTAAGATTTATAATTATAGGAAGGGATGAAGCTTATAGACATATATATATGTGTATATATATATATGTATGTATGTATGTGTATATATATATATATGTATGTATGTATGTGTGTGTGTGTGTGTGTGTGTGTGTGTGTATATATAATCTTTCTAATCTTATTCACTATGATTAAAAGGAAAAAAGTAAAAACCTCAACTTCTTAAAGAAAACTTCTCTTTAGATTTTAGCTCACGTTGAAATACTGGATATAATGGCATGAAACCAACATGATTCTGACTAATAAGTCAAAATTGATAATGGTTTACAGACACTAAGTGAGCTTTACTTATTATAGTATATCTTATTATCTTATTTTTCCAAAAAAATTATTTTTTTTCATAGATAAACATATGTGTATGTATAAAGTCTTTCCCCCATGTTCTCTAACCACATAATCCTTCCAATCCGGTAATTAGGGGGAGGCTATGCAGCAGAGTCACAGGTGTCTGAGCTGCAAGGGCCAGGATCACACCACAAGACTGAGCTGCATTTCTTTTTGGATAACATCAGGGAATCAATGTAAATACTTTCCTCTTTTGACCCTATAAGATTCAGCCATTTTTCCCTTCATACCTCAGCTGAACGTAGAGGTGGTTTGTCTCAATGGCCTCCAATTTCCATTTTTGTGAGGGGAACTTTCAAAGCTGTTTAGCTTACTTTTATACATAACTATCCTGGTTTCAAATACTCACTTAAATTTTTAGTCCATTTTTTAATATTCCTATAAGTTTTCCTTTAAACTTGGATTGAGTATGATAAAGACATAAAATATAAAAATGAAAATATAAGCAAAACAAGACTGTGGAAGACTTCAAAACTGAATAGTTTTTTCAGAATTCTTAATCCTCATATGTTTTCAAAATTCTTAAAGTGAGAAAGTAAAAATGTCTTGCGAACTGATATTCTTTCTTTTTAAGAGGTTTTTTTTTTTGGTGGACACTTGACAAATGACTAGAAAGAGAAAGATATAAATCTTTGAATTATCCTTATTGCCATTTCAATTGTTTTCTGTAAGTACTAATTAATAATCTATTCTGTATGTCATACTGAAATGAAACATTCTTTGAAATCATTTAACAATTTTGTAAGCCTAAGCTTATTATTTAACTTCTCGGTGTCCCAGTTTCCTCATTTATAAAGTAGACATAATAATAAGGTGAGTTCCTACTTAGAACTATCCCAAGTACATAGTAGGAGCTCAATGCTTTTATTATTATTACTATTATTATTATTTAAAGGATCTATACTTGAGACTTGCATTTATCAATCAGAGAACACCCCAGACACTACTTGATTGCAGTGAAGAACTATGTTGGGCAGGTCAAACCAGGCTCTATGTCCGTGAGAAACTGAGGAGTGGAAACCCACTGAGGAGCCCTAATAGATTGGTGGCAGCAAAAAAATATTAGATCCAAATACTTTTAAAAACTATAATAGGA
>NW_011889015.1:2575662-2576067 GCF_000151845.1 Pteropus vampyrus
CAGAGAACACCCCAGACACTACTTGATTGCAGTGAAGAACTATGTTGGGCAGGTCAAACCAGGCTCTATGTCCGTGAGAAACTGAGGAGTGGAAAGCTTTTATTATTATTACTATTATTATTATTTAAAGGATCTATACTTGAGACTTGCATTTATCAATCAGAGAACACCCCAGACAATACTTGATTGCAGTGAAGAACTATGTTGGGGAGATCAAACCAGGCTCTATGTCCGTGAGAAACTGAGGAGTGGAAGCCCACTGAGGAGCCCTAATAGATTGGTGGCAGCAAAAAAATATTAGATCCAAATGCTTTTAAAAACTATAATAGGATTTATATTTTGAAAAGATAGTTGAAGAATAGATTTTTGCTTGAGTAAATACTGAGAAACCAGTTAGGAGGCTAT
>NW_011889015.1:2577392-2614831 GCF_000151845.1 Pteropus vampyrus
CTTTTAAAAACTATAATAGGATTTATATTTTGAAAAGATAGTTGAAGAATAGATTTTTGCTTGAGTAAATACTGAGAAACCAGTTAGGAGGCTATTGCAGTAACAGCTTGGAGGTGATAGCTCAAATAGAGTAGTGGTAGTGGAGTTGGAGAAAAATGCACATATTGAAGACGTATATTAGAGGTAGACCCTTCAGCATTTGCTAATGGATTGCCTCTTCCTCGTGAAGGTGAAGAAATTTGAAGAATTAAGCAAGAGTGTCCTTTCTCTCTTTAAAAATCTTTTTTGTTTGTTTTAGCAACAGAATACTTGAGATTCATTTACTGAGATGAGAAAGATGAAGAGAGAAATGAGTTTTAGACCCATGAGGTAAAGGTCCCAGTAAGGCTATCAAACCAGGGGTCTGGACCAGAGATATACAACTGGGTGTCACAAGCTTATAAAGGGCTTTTAAAGCCATGACAATGATGACAATCATATAGAAATTAGGGTTCAGGACAGAGAGGAGAAAAAAATCTAGGTCCCCCATCTTTGCAAGATCGGGATAAAGAGGAAAAGTCCAAGCAGAGAAAGCTGACGATGAGTGAGCTGGAAGAAAACCAAGATAGAATTAAAAGGGGAAAAAACAGAAACAAACAAACAAAAATAGCTCTCTTAAGAGCACATGAAGTCATGTCTCTCTTCTTGCATTATTAAATACTGACTAGCTAAAGACCTCTTTTCCACAGTCACATCCACGAACTACATTAACATGAGTTGGGGCAGCAGCTCTACTCAGCAGGCATTAGCAAGGCAAGACAGAAGTTGTTGCAGATAATGGCTCCCTCAGTGGTAGGGTTAAGACAGGAGAGAGAGAGATTTTCAGATTTATGGCCCTTCGTTCAGGTATTTTAGATGGAAGATAAGTCTTTGTTACCAATAGGCCTTATTTCTCTATTACAAAGTGAGCTAGAATTGTCTTTGCAAACAATGCAGCCTGGAAACTTTCAAGTTCACACTTAATCCTTGCCAGCTGATGGTTTATTTAAGGTAGGGCCAATCAACAAACTTCCAAAAACTCTCCAGTGGCTTACCAGCTCTTCTGTTGATATTTTGTATATATTATGCTACAAAAATTACCAAAATTATAAACATAAATTCTTTTTGCCTCAATATGATTGCTTAGCCTTCAAGGCAAAGAAGTTGTCTGATTCATTTCTGTAGCCTCAGCATGTAGCCAGCACCTGGCAGAGAGTGGGAACTTAAATCAGCATTTCTTGAGTGAGCGAATAAATAAATACCCAATGCAGAGTGCTAAGAAGTAGAAGTAAAGAGGATACAAAGAAAATTCAGCTTCTATTATGAAAAATTCTTGCATCTTTTTTTATCTATGTCCTACACAAAATATAGATATGTTTACTGTACTATTATAATTCCAAAGCCTCTTTCTAGGCTTCAATATTCTTACAATGTTATGAATTTTCCATTATATATTTTTTTAAATCTCTCATTCTTCATCAACTTAATTTCTTTCTTTCTTTCTTTTTCTTGCTTTTTCTTTTTTCTTTTTTTTACTAATTGAAGCTTTTTTGCTAATGCAACAAAGCCAGTGAAAAGAATCAAGCCAAAACTCTGTAATACCAAAGCAATGGTAAGGCTGAACTGTGACATGGTAAATACTATATCTTATTTTATTAAAAAAAAACACAAATTGATATTTAATAGTGTGATAGTTGTGCCAGGAGCTCACAGACTGCAGAAGAAACACTTGTAGATTGCAAAGTGATATTTAAAGAAAAATGCAGACACGATAAGCATATCCATGTTTTGTATATTTGCTTTTCAAGAAAAGATGTTGAATAGGCCATTTGATATGTTAGCTGAATGCAGCTGTTTAGATATTTGTTTGGTCTGCTATTGAATTTTTCATTAAAAATATGTGGTTAACAGCAGCCAACTTGATTTGCATGTGTGTGTTTCTGATGTGTTCACTGCTATGCTTCCCGTCTCCTACATCTTAATCACACCCAGGCGCCCGCCCCATTACATTACCAGAAGGGAAGTGATGGACATCCTTTGACTCTCTTCATGACCCCCTGATAATCCTGTTTCACACACAGGCTCCCTGCTGTATGAAACACAAAAGCTGCCACTGTAGTTCTTTACTTCCAGTCGATATTCTGACAGACTTGATCTAGCAAATTAGTATGCTGCGGTAGGGGCATGACAAAAGACCCTTTTGACACACTCTGAATCAATACCAAGGCCGACAGAGAGCCATTTCACTGTAGTTCTGTTATTTTTTCCCCTTTTGATGACCCTTTGCTTTTTTTTTTTTAACCAGCTTATATGACCTTGTCAGATTTAAAAACATAATGTTAGAAAAGTCATCCTTGCACACACATGTGCATGGGCACACGTGCACACACATCATGCACGTGTGCACACAAAGAGACCATATATACCATGCCAAAATTCCTAATGAAAATGTAAAAGAGAAATGCAGCTGGTGAGGAAATTCAAATACTTTCTTAAAAAATGAGTCTTCTTTCTACTTGAAAAAGAACAAAATAAGAAAATAATCGGACATCTCAAATAGCTATATATGTGTGTGTATATATGTATATACACACACAGACATACTACTGAATATAAACAGACCAGTTTTCTTATCAGGTTATACCTCGATATTGCCAGTTTTCAAATTCTAAAACTTATTAAAATGAAGCATGTAATTCCACAAATATTTTATATTTCAAGTTGTTCATTAGTTATATTAACCAAGTCTCCTAAATGTGATATTGAAAATTTTGTTAAATTTCTGATGTTAATACCGTTAGAAAGAATTAGAAAGTCAACTTCAAATAGCTATAGAGAGCAAAATAAAGTTATTAGTAAAAAATAAAGTCTCTTTACCAATCTTTATTATGACAATATCTTACCTTTTTAATATCATGCATTTAGGGTACAGATATTCATATTTTCCATGCTTACTCATAGTATGAAGAATACCAGTATTATACCCCACCACATGCATATTACATTATCGATATCACATGCATAATATGATCTGTCCAAATTTTTTTTTTGAATAAACACACATATATTTATTATAAATGTTGATCCTTTATTAAGTTTACTATAACTCTATCTGGTATATGCAGATGTTAAAACTTCATTTTATTTTGTCTTGAAGGCATAATTATGTATATTATAAATATCAATTCACTTAAATGATGTGCTTTATTTACTTTTTATGCAGCAAATAAGAAACCCATGCTCTAAAACTGAACTGTGTTGAAATTGTATCTGCTGTCTCTTTTTATACTGCAACTACAGAACATAGGAAAGTACTTGAAAATGTTTCACAGAGTTTAATATAGGGATGATTCAAAGATTAGACCAAAGAAAAATTAAGTCAAAAGTTGTTTTCAGGTTTAGAAAATAACTTACTTTTGAATGCAAAAAAACTCTCTCCTAAACAGGTGCACAGTTGATTTCCAGTGTTTTCCAGAGAGTATGTACACCACCTATGTGGTACTTCCTCACTTTGTTCTCTCAAATAAAAAAACTCTGTAGGCTCAATTCGGACATAATACTATCTCAGTAAAGTCTTTCTGGAAATATGTTGGCAAGTTATCTAATTATATTCCAAATCGTCGTTCATTTTCTTCAATGAGACATTACTAGGATCTCAAATAGTCCCCCAAAACATCCTAGCTTGGGCACAGTTTGTGTTTTTTTGATCTGTCAGTGCTAATATTAGGGCATGTGGATTCTTGGGCTTCTATATATAGAGCACAGATTTGGAAGATACAAGATACAAATGTAATGGCATTAATTGTATAAATCCCTTTGTAAAGTCTACAATAGCAGGGAAATACAATCCTGAAATATATGATATTCACATTTTAAAACCATTGTTTAGTAAAATTTCCTTTACATAATCCAAGCTGTACAGTCTTTTGGGAAGATAATAATACAGATATAAATGATATCTTTTATTTCAGTTTATATAATTAGTTAAGAGACAAAAATAAATGAAGATAAGAAAAATGGTTTTCCTCAGATACTGAGTCTGCAAGACACAAGTATTTTAAATTTCTTGTATTTTTTGTTTCAAGAATTTACAGTTCTTACAAATGGATAAATTAGGAAAAAACAGGTTTTTTTTGGATGTCTGTGGCTTTATGTCAAAACAAATCATATAAATCCATTAGTTCTTCTAAAATTTGATTTCTCCACCCCAAGGCGCGTTCGTGCGTGCGCGCGCGCGCGCGCGCGCGCACACACACACACACACACACACACACACACACACACACACACACACAGACTCACGGGACCTTAGAGACTGTAATTTCTCTACCATTAGTTAATATGATGAGATTTCCTTTCAGATGGAGCAAAACTTTAATTTTAGATATTGGAGTCCAATCACCTGAAGGAGGACAGTTGTACAACACAGAGATAAAAAGAAATGGGAAGGTTATCTGTATAATTATGATCCAGAGAGAAAATCTTCATCATGCTAAAAAAAAAATCTCTACAGCTTTGTAAATTTTTCCACTCTGCACTAGATTTTTTTGTTTGTTTTCTTTTGGTTTCTTTTTGTTTGTCTTTGTTTTTAATGATTCTCGCCAATGCTAATTATTACTTGTTTTTTTCCTGACTTATTGTCATGTCTTTACACTCCTTATTTAAGCCTTAGGTCTTAATTGATAGAAAAACTTGCCGTCCAGCTTAACTTTTGCCTTGTACATAAAGTTTTTCTTTAGAAAACAATCTATCGAAAGTTTGTTTTTTTTTTAGTTTGTTTGTTTCTCCATTTTTTTAATGCAGTTTTACATTTCACCTGTGAACTTTAGGTAACTAAGTTTAGATAGAAATCAAGCTCATAAGAAAGAAGTCATTTACCTGCGCAGGGGGATCTTCTGTCTTTGGATGTCCTAATTTGTCCTGTACAACTTGTTTTACTAAACAACTCCTTATGTTGCAATGAAAGACAATGGCTTCTAACGAGTGACTTGATAATGTTATATCAGAGGAGATAATCTTTCCGTTTTTTAAAATAATTAGAGTTATGTTATGATGAAGTTAACTTACTGTTATATCTCGTTTCCATCTGTATAAACCATTTTTTGCACATGGTTTTGAGTTATTCCTCTTTATTTAAATAAGAGAGAAGTTCAGAGTTAAAATTCTTGAGTCAGATAGACTCCATACTGAAGAAAATATCTGTATAAAACTTGAGTATTATAAAATATGAACATTATTTTCTTAGAAATAAATCATCATAATCTGGCATGAGATTTGAAAGAATAAATGTGTTAAATGTAGGATATATTTCTTTATTCGCAACATTAATGTGAATACCAAAGTTCTTACACAACGAATTTCTGATTAGTTAGTAACATTATATCAATTTTTCTCTTAGATAAGACCTCCTTTTATTTTTTGAAATCCTGTATTCCTCCTGACAACATCATTTCCTCTAAAGTTTTTACACCAGTGCTAAGCAAGCGAAGGGAGAAAAAACTTTAACTCAAGGCAGTTATCTGTGTAGCTTTTTAAAAATGATCTTTTATTTTACAGTTTTCAACACAATTAAAACATTGAAATGTTAAGGTGGATGACTACATAATTTATGAAAAGGCTGAATGAGCCTAATGTGACACAAATAAGACTTGTCAGAGATTTTCAAGTTCATGTTCAAGTAATTACTATGAAATTACATAATTTTCAGAAATGAAAAATAATCTATAAGAAAAATTACAATTCGTGTGGAAAGAGACAAACAAAAGAGAAATGGAAAAAAAAGTGTTACTAAGATGAATACTTACAAGGCTTATAACCTACTTGCTAATGATTTCTGCATGGTGGCTTTATATTTATTCTACTTGACCTGGTATTTTGGATCTTTTCCTTTCCAGATATCTTTAGCTAGCAAAGTGATTATAAATGGAAGAAAATGCCACCAAAATGACTACTGTCTTCATGGCTTTGAGAGTTGAGATAATGTGACAAGAGAATAACTTCAGTGTTTAATATCATCCCCAAATTCATTACTACTCTGACTAGATAGCTTCGGTGAATCATTCAGAAATAAGAGAGGCCAAATCATGAAAATGCTTCTGGAACTGTTCTACTCTCTAAATTAAGCAAGTCTGGTTTGGGCGTACCATTTGCTAGAGTAAAATCCCACTGATTCTCACCTCCTCGAGAAAGATAGGAAATTGTTTCTCTGAACTATGTGGAGAAACTAGTGGAGAAATGTCTCTGTCACTATTGTGAGCCATGGTGAAGGCTTATGGTGGCTTAGATTGGCCAGGGATATGAGATTAGATCTGGTGGTGGGGTAAGCTGGTGCTGGTATTTGGTGGTCAAGCCTCGGAATACAGCACGATGCTTCTTCTTAAGTATGACAGTACCGTATCTTGCCCATACACAATGGAGACGAAGAAGAGCCAAAGCCAAGGAAACAAAAAGTGGGGGGTTTCTACTGGGGAGGTGTTCTAAGAAAAAGTGAGTCCTGCTGGCTCCTAGTACTGCTGTGATGAAATTTTCCAACGTCTTTGAAGATGCTAGAGAAAATTTCTGGGTAAAGTGAAGCATAGTGAGACCGATTGGAATTTCTCCTTAGGCAGATGGCAGGCAATTCTGATTAGTGTGTTTTTACTGTGAAGAGGATGGGGCTAAATCAGAAGCATGTTGCCCCCAATCTCTTTATTCCACACAGACAGATCAAGTGTGAAGTGCATCGTCTTGGGTCTCACAGTCCAGCCTAGATGACAATTCTCATCCTTTAACTCCAAGACTCAGATACCTGAGTGGGCCACTTTTCACTTTGTTTCATTACATTTGAGAGTGGAGAAGGATAGTGGGAAAAAGACATAGAAAGTATTGACTGAAAACAAAGGTTTGAATTTTGGTGGGCTTATACATGTTCCACTTCCCTATTAATCACCATAAATTGGTACTTATTATGATTGCATCCAGAAGTACTGAGTAAGTAAATGTTTTTCAACAAATATTTTCCATCTTTAAACAGCACATCAATAATATGTGAGTAAATTAAGACAAATTTTCATTTTAGAATCTGGAATTCATCACTTACACATCTTTTTTCTCCTTAGATCAACAGCCTTAACCATTGAAATTCTATTCTTTAAAGTTACAAGTCTATATATCGTTTGCAGTTTTCTTGAATGTAACATCAAATTATACAGCACTATTGTAGTATCAAAAGCACTAGTTGAGATTAATTGATGTATATCTATGAGGTCAACTAATCCTTACTGTGCACTGAAGGAACTTAAAAGTATAAAATTTAATTGACTGACATTTCACAATTTTAAGATTGAAGCTTTGCAGAGAAAAACATTATTAAAAATGCATATTTAAAGATATGACCATCACTATCACCTGTCTCTGTTTTCCTGTATCCTTAACGTTTTGTCCCTGTCCTTTTTTCTACTCTCCTGTTTCTATTCCCCTTTGGATTCCACACTCTAACAACCTTAAGGATAACTTCAATGCAAGTGACATGCACATCTATGTTTCTAAAAATTCAGACTCACATTTCTAAGCACATGTGGCACAGCTCAACACATCTCAAACTGAATTTATCACCTGAAGCCAGATTCCCTTTGCTCAAGCTCCAAATATGAGTCATCTTCAACTCTTCTCTCTTCCCTACCCTCTAATGTGTTCAGTGAGCACATTCTACTCATATTACCTCTTTCACATTCTTTATGTCTGCTTTTGCATCTCTATTCTACCAACTCTGCTCTTGTTATTCTCCTTACCAGCAACTATGAGGATTTTAATAGTCTCCTAATAGTTATTCTGTCTTTCACATTGACAACAGAACTATTTTACCAATTTTATCTGATCTTATTATTTTCCTGCTTAAAACCCTTTAATGGCCAGTTGTGAGACAAAGAGTGAAGTTTTTCATGGCTTTTTGTCATTTATTCTTACCGTACCTTATTACCCGTACTCCTCTGTGAATGTCCACCTCTAGCTCTAATGCCCTAAGACATAGCCATAAGAGAATGCTTACTATTTCTGAAATACCCCCACTCTCTTGCTTATAGTACTCTATATTCATTTAGTCAACCATCAATGACCTACCCATTTTTAAAGTTCAATTTATATAATACCTTCTCCCTGAAGCTTTTAAAGATCTTACAGATAGAATTATTCGGTCCCTTTATTATAGAACATTCTGCCTTGTGCTGACATTCTCTCTCCTAAGTTATTCCTCATTTGCATTACATAGTGTAGTCATCAAAAATATATGATCGATTGACTTGTTCTCTTGTAGGCATGTAGTCTAAGAAAGAAGAAAAACTTGAGTAAAAATTATCTGAGAAAACAAGCTGAATCCTGTATTCCTCATAATTCTTTCTCTCCTTAAGTTATTTCCATAACTCAGCCTCTTCCCCAATTCCTGCTGAGTCCAGTTTTACTCTTTCAATTATGATGTCCTCCTTTTTCTTTTATTGTGAACCATGCTAAATTTTTCCTAAACTTTTAAGCCATATTTCCTTAGGATCTATTGATTTCTTCTCCCAAAACTTCACTGACTTCTTGCTTTCCTTTGGTTTCTAAGAAAACATTCGTTGAAGGAAAATACACATTTTTTTTTTTTGAGGTATAATTTACATGTAACATTATGTTAGTTTCAAGGATGCAACATAATGAGTTGATAGTTGTACATATTGTGAAATGATCATCGCAATAAGTGTAGTTAACATCTGCCACCACAAATAATTGCAAAAAATATTTTTGTTGTGGTGAGAACTTTTTAAGGTCTGCTCTCTTAGCAACTGAGCAACTGTTTTTTGTTTTTGCTTTTTTAAGTTTGTAGGTATCATCTCCACAAAGACTTAATCTTTCTTAGATTCTACTCATAGGATAAGTCAAGATGCAGTGGAATATTCTGTAATAATTTGATAATAGGCATCTGAAGCCAGCACTTCTGTTTTTAGGGACATTTGCTCCTGACCGGTATAAGATTAAAGCAGTTTAAAAATGTAATTCATTTGGATTTCTTTTTTCTTTCAGACACCTACCTATGCTGCTTCTTTTGCCTAGATGAAAAACATATGACTTGTTGCAGAAAAAAAATCACTTAGTTTTATGTATGGCGTAATTATTTTTTTAAGAGTTAGAATTTTTCAATGAAAAACTGTTTCCAGAAACTAAAACATAACAAACAACTCGATGGCAGAACCACAACACTTTGTTTTCCAGTCAATGAAACTTTATACTATCAAAAGCTTTGTCTACTACTATGCATCTTAGCTAAAAATTCCCACAGCATTTTACAGGACTTTATATCCTGTAAAATGAGAACAGGTAGAGAACAGGTTCAAATGGAATCACCACAGTGGCTATACATGAAGCCTGACTCAGCAGGACGAACTGGCCATGTAACTGTTTGATTTCTAATTTTTCTTCTCTTACTTGGACCACTTTCCTAGGCTAGATAAACATTCTTTGAACTTCCCAACTATCTTTTCCCCAATGCTATTTTAAAAGCTTTGTCTTTCACATTATTAGAAATATTTTCTTCAAAGATTTATTTTACTTTAAAATATCATTGTTGCTTTTCTTCTGAATAAGATAATATAAATTATATAGAAAACACCCTTAATTGCCTACAGACTACCTTCCACTCATTTCTTTCTAAAAGGAATTCTAATATTTTTCAAGTACTTACTCCTCCCCCAAAGCCATATGTCTCAGGGCAATGTGACTTCACACCCAGGCCAAGGCAGGTCTAATGGGTTTAGGATTATTCTACTCCACTAACACTGGCTGAGATGTGAGAAGTCGAGCACAGTTTGGTGAGAATGAGGGAGACTTTGTAGAGGAGCATGTGGGAAGTTTCCTCACTTTTTTTTTTTTTTTCTTAAAAAAAAGAGCCACAAGGTGTCTTTCTTCTTTCTCAGGACACTTTCACGGTGAACGACATTCCAGTGTCATTGCTCTTGATTTCTTCTTCAACATAAAAACAAATCTGAAGATGGCAGAGAGCAGGGGTGAAAAGGACCTACTCTTGGGCGACAAACTTTAGCTGCTGACTCAACTACCAGCCCAATCTCTGGGTTTACTCTTCACATAAGAAAATACATTTTCTTGTTGTTCAAACTATTTTAGTCAGTGTATGCCTTGCAGTTGAAAATATCTTAACTTATGTAAAAATGTACAAAATTCCAGCCCTAAAGAAATATTTAAAGAGTCCATAGAAATCTCATTGATTTTTCTTATCTTCAGTGTCCATCTCAAATGCCCGACTTCTACTAAGAGAGAAAGATCTCTTGAAAACTTTAAGGCTTAAATGTCCCTTTTATAGTTTGTAAATCCACACTGTTACCCTTACCCCAAATGTTTGGTAAACTGGCACTATTAAGAGCTAACATTTTAACAAGCAAAGAAATAGAGAACAAGGCTTTGAACTCTGAGATATAAAAAAGCAGATGGGAGAGAAGGGCAGAATTACAAAACCAGCATTACCTGTTTCTGTTTTACCTGCAGGCAAACTTTAGAGCTACCATATGCTTACACTCTTCTTCATGTAAGACTATAAAATGAGCATTTTATATCCCAATGAACAGACAGTCTTTTTTCAAAATACACTTATTTGACAAATCTTTGCAGAGTGCACATGATATCATTATAGCCCTGATGGGAGAGAGATTTATCAAACATACTTCTGTAAACATGAAGTTTATAGTGCAGGGGTGAAGAGAAGATAGGGCCCTGAAGTCAATATGGGAAGGATCATAGAGATGGTATAGATAACGACGTCCCATCACCCTTTCTCCAGTATGGTACCAGGTTTGGGACAGGCATGCATCCCATGCAATGGTGGTAACCAGAGGTCCTCCCAGGGCTCAAATGCTCTTCATTAGGTCCCTTCTGCTGCCGGCCCTCTGGATGCTACTGTATAAGCATCTCTCTACTTCATTGATTTCACCCCAATTTCAATGCTGTAGATTTGTGTCATGAAGTTGCTAATATCTGGAGAAACACTGCACTATAGTCTCTTTCTAGAGGTGTTACTTCCCTGGCCTTCTCTGACATAGCACAGGCCTGTAACCCTCAGAAATGGCCAAAGGCCAGACTGGGTCCCCGATGCCTGTTGAAGACTGAGCCCGTGCTAAGTAAAGAAGACCTTTAGTGCCTTCTGGAATTTGGCTCACAAGCCTGGGCTTATATACTGCTTCTGTACATTGAAAGCTTTTTTTTAAAGGCTACCCAAGAGTCACAGGCATGGATGAAAAAAGTGCTGATGGTCACAGCCATTCTTCTACACACTATGATGTTAATCATCATTATCATTATCACAAATGTTTATTGAGCATTTACTATTCTCAAGGCATTGAACTAATCTGTTACTATGTCATTTGACTTTCACAATTGTTCTCTGTAGTAGATAGCATTATTTTACTCATATTACAGATGACAAACTGAGGCACAATAATACTAAATAATTTTTATATGTTCTTATAGCTTCCTTACTGATCCTATAGGAACATAAGGCAAAAAAAAAAAAATGGTAGATAACCGATAACCTTAATTTCATACCATAGAGAGAGGTTTATTGCTGTGTAATTTCTCAGAGACAGGATTGACAGGAATGGGGAGGACAATGTGAGACTAGCAAATTAAAAAATCTGTATAACTTGTAGCCTTGCCCTTAATGAATTCTCAGTGTAATCAGGGAGAGAGTATTTAAACAGGAAAGAGTTAATAACAATACCAAGTGATGTGTTAAACAGCTAAATGCAGTATCATACAAAGTGATTTACAGTAGGATGTCTATATGTGAAAGGTGCCCATACTTCATCTTTGAATGAATGGACCCTAGAGGAGGCATCTAGACACATTAACTAAAGTGACTCCTTTCTGCAATGTCAGAATAAGCAATGTCTAGGAAATTTGATAAATAATGTTTGAAATAGATTGGCACCAGAAGACCCTGGACATCTCAGGATTCATTTTCTAAGGATGCATTTCCCATATTTCTCAAAAGTGACAGAGATAAATGACAAAAGATAGTTGCATAGGATAGAAACACAAAATCAAATGCATGTCCTCTCTTCCATGGTCCCTGGCCTCTGCTCCATTCTCCACAATGTTGGGATGCCCTCTCCCCTCAGCCCATCTGTTGAAATTCATCCCATCTACCTCAAGTAACAGATCTTCTAATAAGTCTATTCCAGTTCTCATTTTGACATGACCTCTTTCTCCTCTGGAGTTCCCTCATCCTTTGTGCTTCTCTAATGGCTCTTATCTTTTCTATTCTGTGTCATGGTTGTTTGCTCACCTCCCAATACTTAAGGTGGAAGTGTCAATCTTCTTTTCCTCAGCTTCTCTTGCAGCTAAGGCTCTGGCATGCAACATGGACCCAAACATTAAGATACCCTCATTCCAGATTTTTAATCAAGAATTAGTGACATGAAGAAGCAGGAAGAGTAGAAAATTCCCCCCCTGGAGGGGTGGTAGCAGTGGCAGCAGTCACATTCAATTCCAGTAGTAGAAGCATCCTCAGGGATGCTGATGAAAGTCTAGAGCCAGTGATGCTAGCATGGCACACTGCATGTTCTATGGCCAACAGCAGTGGCAATTGTGTCTTCGCGGTACCAGTTTTGTGGTGTGGTTTGGCTCTAGTACTAGCTGTCCCCAGCTTCCATGTCCCTTCCAACTTCCAGTTCTCCTGGTTTCCTGTTGATTGAAAACTTCCCAGAACCATTTCAAGGAATTTCTTAACTGCTTAAATCAGCCAGAGGTAGTTTCTGTTACATTCTACTGAGAACCTTGGCAGGTACATTCACTTAAGCCATTGTTTCTTTGTTCTGCTCTTAGTAAAGAAAAAAGTTGTTAAATATTATCTTATGTGTGATCACTTTCATAGCCACAAGGACTACTGCTATGCCATTTACATGTCATTAATGGAAAACTCCATAAGTTGTTTGAACAAGAAAGGTATATTCGTTGGAATCAATATACCTAGAAATTCACATTACAACTAGTTTGTTTCACGTCCGTGATGTCTCTCCATCTAAAAAGTGGGGAAAATGCTCAACTGATTGCCAAGCTAGCTACTATCAGCACTTTCTGATTAGATGTTAGAAAAGAAAGTATGTCATCTTCCTTACTCAACCATTCAAAGTTTGATAATATGGGTATTTTTCATTTTTAGCAAGACCACTCTGAGTCTCTTGACACAACTGAGTTTGTGTAGTAAGGCAAGAGATTTAAAAGTAGTTTGTTAAAAGAACTAATGTCATACCTCAGTGTTTACACTGATAACTTCTTCATGTGCTACATTCACAATAGTATAGCCTCACATTTATATCACTATTTTTCCTTTTTTAAAGCATTTTTACCTAAATTATCTGACTTGATCCTTAAAATAAGCCTATGAAGTAGTGATTTGTAAGTCACAGGTCCAGAAGTTACTGCATTCTTGCTTTTTGAAAATGCATATTTCTAGATTTAGTGGGTTAGCTTGATGTCAACCAAACTAGTTAGTAAAAAACCAGAATTAGACTGTGTGGTCTTTTGACCCTGAGAAAGTTGCTCTATCAGACCTAAAGGATTGAAATGAGCTCATCAGTTAATCAATGTGTCAGCCAAGTATTTTTTCAAGCCTCTGCAGGGTCCTTAACATTGTCCTAATCTCTGCTACTTGAGATATAGAAAAAACACTTAACATGGTCACTGCTTCCAAATACCTTACCCTTCAAATTATGCCTTACGTAAAGAGCCCTAGCAGGACATAAAGTGTTCTGGGGAGAGGCGAGAGAAGAGGCAGAGCAAAGAGAGGGCAAGGTATCTCATTTCTGCAGAAAAAGTAAGGCTAGAGATGACTATCAGTAGGTCCTTTTCACATCCTCAGGTCTACAATACATAAAGTCTTGACTGTGGTGGTAGAAGAAGCCAAGAGTAAGCAAAATTATAAATCTATTTCCACCACCCTTTTTTTAAAATGATTGTGTTCTTCTTTGGTAATCTCTTTGGCCTCCTCTTCCTTCATCTCCATGCTTCGTACTCCCTTAGATTTCCCATTCCGTCAGATCTTGGGAAACTATTCTCTAAGCTTATTTACAGTAAGTTGTTAATGATTGATAATGGTGTAATATGCTACCTGTCCCAGCAGAGCCTTCAAAGCCTTAATGAAGAAGATAAATTACATGGGACCATGAGACATCTTGTTAGCTAATGAAGGGAATAAGTCAGGGACAGAGGATCTTTCATCAGCTTTTAAATTAATACCATTATACTTAGGGTCAACTTTTTTAGTATATATTTTTTTCACTCATATGGAAAGATCTATTATGTTGCAGATATATTTTGGTTACTTCTTAGAAAAATGTGATAGATTACCTAGCGGATTAAATGAAGATAATGTTGAAATAACACTAATGGTAGTAGCAAAACCTAGGGAACAGTATAATGTGATGGAAAAATGTACCTGAAGTGTGTAGTGAGTGAAATGGTGTCCTTTTTCCCAAAAGATATGTCCATGTTCTAACCCTTGGAGCCTGGGAATGTTACCTTATTTAGGAAAAAGATTTTTTCAGATATAATCAAGTCTATATGACTTAGATGGTCCTTAAATCTAATGACTAGTGTCCTCATAAGAGACATCAGAGGAGAGACACCAACAAAGAGGAGACGGCCATGAGAAACAGAGGCAGAGACTGTAGCCACATAGCCACAAGCCAACAGGTTCCTGAAACCAGCACAAGCTGGACGAGGCAAGGAGCAGAATCTCCCCTAGGTCCCTCAGAGGGAGCATAGCTCTGTTGACATCTGTATTATGGACTTTTGGCCTTCAGAGATCAGCAAGAATAAAATTCTGTTGTTTTTAAGCCACAAAGTCTATGTTAATTGATTATGGCAGCCTAGGAAATGAATACAGAGTAGAAGTCTGTATTCTATTGGTCTATTACTACTTTCATCATGGTCCTGTAGCCTTGGCTTCTTCTCATACTTCTCTCAGCCTCAGATTTCTTAACTGCTCAGTCACAGTCTTGGTCTTTCTCATATATGAAGTTTCTTCTAGCCATAACAATTCTAATATTCTTCTTATGTATGTTTTCTATTTTAATTGTTTTTTTTCCCACAACTGCCCTGTGAGGAATTCAAGGCAGATGCTTTAGAGATAAGGGCATCAGGGCACAGAGAAGCTCATTGTCACATTGAATTATTCATCCAAAAACTATCTTAGCACTGCTTCCATGTCCAGGTACTTTCCTTGTTTGTGAGGGATATGGAGATATAGTTACTTGACCAAAGTTAGGTGGCATAGGAGAGACTGTTAATACTTTCCAGAAATATCTGTTCTCTTACTTTCTGGAAGGCACATGGCAGTAGAGATTAAAAATCACATTTCCTGGCTCCTGAGGCAGTTACATATGGCCACCTGACCAAGTTGTAGGCAATGAGTTGTAAGAAGAGGTGAATGTCTCTTTAAAAAAAGCGGGGAGGGGGGGTCCTTCTTCAGCCTTTTTCTAAATTCATAGAGTTTTCCTTATCAAGAACAATGCCATCTGCAGAAACTATGCCTAAACTCAGTCCACAAATTACTATCCTTTGGTGATAATCACTCTTTTCTCTAAAATATGAAGCATATTATTTTAAGATTGGCATGTCTGTTGACCATATATATAATAAAGATCCACAAAAATAGCCCATATGCCTTTTTCTTCTGGCATATCAATTTTGTTTCCTCAGCCACTCATGAAATATAGGGTATTGGTGATATTAGTATATTTCTTATGTATTTCAGTGATCTCAGAGGGAAAAGTCTCAGTTGGCTGATCAAAAGCCTTTTATTTATCAATGTATAATAGATACCTCCTCACCTCTGGTCTTGGACATATCTCCAGGTTTCTCTTCAGTCTATCCAATAGCACCTGTTTTCTACTCCTTTACTGCACTTTAGTATTTTGGTCTATTATATTTGTTGATGTACTTTTAACTACTTTAATAAGACCCATTCAGAATGCTTTTAATTAGACTTTAATATTAGCAGTCCTAAATTTTCTTCATCCTTCTTCTTCAATCTTTAACAAACAGATTTTTATTTACATTTCAAGTTTCATTTTGCTTATCCTTGCACTTGTAAATTCTAATCAATTACCTCAAGTACATACTACTTAAAGATATTGTGCTAAGGACAGAAAGGAATGCAATGATAAATCAGGAACAGATTTTGTCTTTAAGAGCTTATGATCTGGTAGCCTTCATTAAGAATAATTATTTGAGAAAAATCATCCATGCATAACTCTAAAACAAGTTAGAGAGTTACAAATACTGTAATTCTTTCCAAATCAATTACTGGAAGGGTTGGACAACCACAGGGAGCTCCCAGGCAGCAATTCCCTTTCAATGGAGAGAAATTGTGGGATCACAGAGGTACCTATGTAATAGATATCATATATTGATATAGATATAATGAGGTCATCTGACAGAGGAACACTTCCCATATCTAGCTGCTTCTTACTGCTCATTTTCTTCTTGAACAGTGATGCCTGCCTCTAACTGCTTTGTTTTATCATTCTTCAACTGGTTGATAGATACCCTGAATTAGCCCACACCATTTCTTGATATACTAGACTCCCACTTTCTCCTACCTCATCTACTTCATAATCTTCCTGCCTCAAATTCTGTACTGTCAGCAGCAACTCTCTCTTTCTTCACTCCCAAGGGTTATGCAGCCCTCTTCCCAAGTAGGTATCATTCACTTAAAGATGAAAATGACTTGATATGCAGAACATTATCTAAATAGAGCAGGTCTCATTATCCCCACTTAATAGCAAAGATACTGGAGATCCAGAGTATGTCATTTCCTTTAGATGATACAGTTGTTTAGTGAAACAACTGAGACTTATTCTACTATTAAATGTATATTTTTGCCTTTACACTATGCATTGAGATTTAAATGTTTTGCTATGGAGAGGTAGTAGAAAAATTAGAGTCTTGGAGATGTATAGGGATAGAGAGAGGAAGAATACTATTTCCTAAGAGTCTATTTTATATCAAGTGTATTTCAATACAGAGAGAGAGAGAGAGAGAGAGAGAGAGAGGTCATTTAATTTTCACAGCAACCATGTAAGGGATTGCTGTCTCAGTTTTCACAGATAAGGAAAATAAGACTTAGATAATTTGTTTAAAACTAGCATTTTTAAAGCAAGCAACATTATAGTAAATATTGTTATCTACATTATTGCATTTAAAACTCAATGGTAAAACTATATGGAAAGTATTATTAGTTCCATTTTATGAAGAAAGAAACTAAGATTCAGAGAGATTATACAATTTGCCTGGACCAAACTCTTTTACTATTATTTTTATAATTTTTGTTCTTTCATTTTCTTCATTTTTTTCTTAAATTCAAGTTAGCTTAATACTTTATTTTATGCATTGATTCAACTTGTCTGTTATATTTTCTCTCATTTTCTTACCTATTTAGCTCTAAGTTCTGGTAAATTTCTTCAACTTTATCTTTCGAATTCCTTATTAAAGTTTTTATATTGTCATTCATGTTTTTATTTCCCAAGATTTTATATTGTTTCTGATTAGTTTTTTCTTAATAACATTATCTTCTTGTTTTTATGGTTATAATATATTCTCTAATCTCTCTGTGAATATTACTTAGAGTTTTAAAATATATTTCCTGAATTATCTGCTACCTTTAGTTGCCCTCTTTATTCATTTTGGTCTTCCTTTTTCATGATGCTGATTTCCTCAAATTTTGTTCATCTTAGTTCTCATTTTTGTTATGGATTTTTGTCCAGTGACTATTGGTTCCCTGCCATATATAGAATGAAGACAGACCAATTAATAAAGGTAATTGGTGTGAGTTCCTTTTTCAATTATATAGATAGCTCTATGATCCCATAAGTCCTCCTACTGAAGGTTATGATTATCTGGGAGTTCTGTGTATGTGGACATACAATGCCACTTAGTAAACATCTTTCGGGAGAGCTGATATGGAGAAAACCCTTTTAATACTAGAATGAGGAAGTTCCAACACCCTCACCAGAAGTCACAGATTTTCTCAGCCAGATGGTTTAATTTCTTTAAAAAACACTTTTCCAGTTCCTGCCTAGGAGTAAACACAGGACAGCTAGTTAGTTTGGGTAAAAGAAGGTGAGACAAAGATTAGGAAGCAGACTAGAACAGCTGCTCTGGAAATAGTCCTTCAATGAATCGCTCTGCTCTCTGCCCCACTTCCCATTCTTGATCTCCGTATTTATTGAGGAAAGATGTGGATCCTTTTGGAAAGATGAGTTTCTACATATTCAAGACTTTTTGCATATTCTGGACTTCAGATCTGTCCAATTTGTTTTATTAGGTAAGTCTCTCATTCATTTGATTCTAACTAGATTTATGTGTGTGTGTATATATATATGTATATATATATACACACACACATAAATCTCATATATATATATGGCACAAATGTTTATTCCTCTGAATCTCACCACTTTGCAAATATTTATGCTAATTCCATGGTATGGTTTAAAAAACTAAATAAAAGGCAAGAGGCTCATTAGCATATTTAGGAATGCTAGCTGAGGCAAATCTATCGAAAGGTGGGCCAAATAGAAACCAAAGTTATTTACCATTTTCCTGCCTGTCTATGATTTAAACTACACAGTCATTCCAATTTTTTTATTGTAGAAATAAAACAATTGATGAAATTTTTGATATATCTTTATATTTTAACAATTATAAGGACTCTATAGTGTGTAATAAGATTTAAAATGATAATTTTAAAATGAGAGAAAGATTTAAAATGATAATTCTTTTATTCAGGAAGTCTTTTAATGTTTATTTTTTGTATATTTTATTAATAATATTTTAGGTAATTTTTTTCTACATGAGGTCAGCAAGTCGATATTCATCAATCAGACATTCTTGAAATCTTTAAGGTCAGAAAGATGCCTTAAGCAGGTAGACTTTGGCAGTTGACCTGGGCATTCAGGGTCATGCAGTTCACCAATGAAGATGAGTCAGAATACTTTCCTTTTCATATTACATGAGACACATGCTGACAGTAAGCACACAAAAAATTAGTAAATGAGTAAATCAATAAATTAATAACTTATTTGTGGAGAAGGACCTATGCTGTCATTAGAAATGACTGGATGGTTCTCCAAATAATCATCTCTTTGTAATGTTTCCTGGGTATTAAAAACAGGAAAATAATCACTAGCTTCTTTGGCATTTATTCTCAATCAAATATCACCTTATGATAGTAATATTTCAATTTAATTACCTCATGAGATTAGAAATTATTCACCCAAAAGAGCTCACAAAATATTGATTTTGCGATTTGATTTATCATCTTCTTTCCCAAATGTGTTTTATCTCTTATAGTCTCTCAGTTGGAGGCATCACTGTTCACACAGAAGCCTTTCACATTAGAATCCTAGATATCATCCGACTCACATCCACATCACATAACCTCTCACATGATTCATTCATTAGACCCACAAATATTTATTGAGTGCTGCTTGTGCCAGGCACTGTTCCAGGTGATGCATTTGGAGCAGTGATCAAAATAGACAATGTCTCAATTCTCACAGAGCATGCCAAATGTTTAGTAGAGAGAGGTGCTATGAAGAAAAATAAACAAGAAAAGGAATAGAAAGGTAGAGAACTTCATCTCATCCACTTTCCCCCTTGGTTCAGATCTACCATCTCTCAGAGCAGTGTGACAATAGTCTTCCATCATATCTGCCCTCATTGATGTTTAAATAATCTATCTAAAACAATAGACCTCTTCAGTTTCCTCCTTAAATTCTTTAAAGCTTCTCATCACCATTGAGAAAAAGCCTTAGTTCCCTCTCACACTATACTGGCCCTCCATGATCTTATTTCTGCCTCTATCTCTAGCCTCATAGTTTCATCTCTCACCTCTCTATCTCTAGTATAACTTTCTAGCAATTATTTGCAGCTCTTACAATAGACGGTCAAAGATATTTTGTTTCCATGTCTTTTCTTTTGCTGCATTAATAACAGTAGCTAATATGTTCTAGTATTTATCACTTACTGCTATGCCCACTGCATAAGAGGTTGCCCCTATTCCTTCACCTGCCTGATATCTCTTCACTCTGTAGTACTTTTATCCAGGAAGGCTTCTGTGATCTCTCTATTTCCCTTGCCCTATTAAATGCATGTCGATTTTATAATCTCCTGTAATGCCCAGTGCTGATCTCGGCTGCTCTATTTGCATACGATGTTGTAATAATCTGTGTGTGTGTGTGTGTGTGTGTGTGTGTGTGTGTGTGTGTGTGTGTGTATCTTTTATACCTACTGGGAATTGCTTGAGAGCAAGGGCCATGCTTCATTTATTCTGTCTACTCAGTGTCTAGCATAGTGCTTGGTCCATATTAGGTATCCAAAGAATATTTGTTAAATGAATGAGTAAATAAATGAATCAGTCAGTGACACTCTTAAGATCTACAATCTGGGCATCAAAGAAGTTCTAAAACAGAGAGTTATTGAGCAGGGAGCAGGCAAAGGAGAAGGAAAATATTTAGGAACATTTAGAATCCAGAAATAATAATACCCACTAAAGCCATGCAGTGAATACAAGAAAAATAAAAGCTGTGGTGTCAAGTCATCAATAGCTCTCATTTACTGATGATTAAAAACATACACGAGGAAAGCACTTTACAAATAAGGTAATATATATCAAAATGATTCCTCGAAAGGTAGAAACATTTAGAAGATAGAGTTATATGTAAGGCAACACCTAGGACAAGACGCAAATGTATTTGGGTGGGAGGGAAATCTAGACCAGCTTCAGAATGGAAGATGGGGACTGAACCCCATTCAGTGATGGCCTGACCACAGAGACTGAGATTGAAGGGTTGTTCAGGAAAGAGGGACAACACTCACAAGGGCTTGAAAGAAGGAGCAAGCAGGAGGGGAAGATTAAAATCCAAACCAAAACTTTAATAAAAACTGGCTGCAAATAAACATTTTCATTGGATTACAGCACAGAGGGAACGACAGGATTTCTCAAGGAAATCCGGATGGCACGCAAACAGGAGAGAAAGTCTGGTACATGTGACTGTGCTGGAGATATTAGTTTTGACTCTTTTTGAAAGAATACCTTTATTATAAGCATATTAATGCCTCAGTTTGTGTTGCAAATCTATTAGGCTTTGTCAGAAGTGGGTTTGGCTAAGGTAATTCAGATAAAAAATTATGTTCAAATATCTAATGCTGAGTGGTATAACTTCATATTCAAACAGTTATTTAAAATAATCTTTGGGTCTTAATTAGGCTCTGGGAATATACTAGTATAATTAACATGTGTAGAAAAAAATAACTGGAAATAACTTCAGGTCTGCCAACAGTAGAATGGGCAAATAACTTGTGGTGGTTTGAGACGCAGAAATGCTAGAGATAGCAATGGAAATGAGCTACGACTACTGTAATAAACTGGATGAATCCCCCAAACACTTAACTGAGTGAAAGTGAAAAATGATTAGAGAGTAAACTCAGCATCATTTCAGTTATTTAATCTACCCAAACAAGAACACTGAATCAATGCTACTTACAGACAAATACATGAAGAGAAGTATGAAAATTATTATTATTTTTTTAATTAGGCTTTTGGTTACCTGTTGGAGAAAGGAGGGAGATTCAATAATAGAGAGGTTTTTTAGGGAATTTAAAGGTTCTGGTTACATTCTACCTTTAATTGTGGTGGTGGATAAATGACATTTATTTTATCTTCCTTTATACATTATACATACATATTGCATAAAATGTATACATAATTATAGTGTATCTAACCATATACATTATATCTATATCTTCATATATATGTGATAGAGTTCATGATTTTTTAATAATACATTTTTAATCTAAGCAACAATTCTGTGTTATTTGGTATGTATGTGAATCAGAAGTTTCAAAATGCACGTTAAAGACTCTAAGTCTCAGCCTGCACCTGATGGGCTAAGTGAACTGTCACAAAGCTAACAGCGTTATTTCAGTCAGCCTGGCAATTGATACCAATCATCACAGCTGACTTTTCCACCTAGCAATCTGTGCCAATTGTTAACTTGGGTGAAGTGAGCCAATTGCTTGAGACCAGGTTTTATTAATTTATATTAAAATTTCCCTTAAACAGACAGATTGGGGAATTAGAAAATAAAAAGGACAAACCAAAATGCCAAAAGAAATTTAGAATATTTTGAAGGCAGTGCTTTCATCTTAAAACATAAACCTTTATTCAGAGTGATTGGAAATCAAAAGCCTATTTGAGTGCACATTATTTCTGGCAATTGTATAATTCATAAATAGACAAATGGCTTATGAAACATGGTGAAAAAAATGTACTCACAAGGAGGTATCATCCATGCCAAGTTTACTGCTGAGATCATAAACCGGTGACAATAGGGGTTAATAATAGAAATGTTGGTAGTTCTCTACTTATAATAGAATGAACAGCGCTGCTATAATTGCAATTTTCTCTTTTTTTCCTGTTATATAGAAATGAATCAATATCCAAGTAGAGAGAGGATAAAAAATGTCTTCAATAATTTGCACTACTCTTCAGAAGAATTGGCTTCTTAGGTCTGCAAGTCAATTCTATCATTCAAAAGCATTACGGGCTATTTATCAAATTGTGCAAATTAAAATTTGTTTTGACCTATCGAAGGCTATTTTATGTGATTTTTACTAGAGACTGAATAATCATGTACAATTTCCTCTTCTTTACCAAGTTACTTTAAAAAAGAATCAATATGTTATTTCAGTGGATATTTAGAAGAATCAACTCTTCATGTGATCTTTGCTAAGTTATGCTGACACCAAGATGATTATACACAGATCTTTGCCTGGCATGTTATTAATTAAGGTCCAGGAAAACATTTGATTAGTGATCATAGCAGTAAGTCATATGTCTTGCATGGGCTATTATTATTCCCCAGAAAAATAGTAGCCAATTTGATTGGACTTCGATAGAACTGTGTTATAGTATGAGTAAATTAGTAAAACTGGGAATGTATGCAATGAAAGATGTATATATTCCACATACTCAGGGGTTAAACTAATTTGTAAAAACTTGAAATGTGGTCTAAGTTAAAACAATAGCAAGTCTAAATTCTGTGTGATGTTTTCTTTCTTTCTTTCTTTCTTTCTTTCTTTCTTTCTTTCTTTCTTTCTTTCTTTCTTTCTTTCTTTCTTTCTTTTTTAAATTATTATTCTGCTTAACTGTGTTTGCAGGAGGAACCTGGCATGTAAGATTCCTGAAATTTTGCACTAAATGAATCTTTTGAAGGACAAATTATATTTTAAAACCGACGTACACACCTACATAACAAATTTGATTAGATAAAATTTGAAGATGAAAATAAACATTGAAGAGAAGCAAATCCTGGCATTTTGCATACTTTGATTTTCCTTTCGATGAGTATTTCATTACCATTTTCAGATGTAGCAACACCTTTTTGTGGAATAATGCTGATTGTCATTCAGTTCTTTCTGAGTTGTCCTTGATTTAATTAGCTAGTTTTCTCTTTCACATGTTAATCTATTAGATTTCTGCCCCACAATCCCCTGATCATCTTCTTGCTCTTTCTTTAGTTCTGATCACTATTGGCCACCAATTGTATTCTCAGGAACCCTGGTTCTTCACTGAACAGCTCTGTGATGGTAGGTGTGGAACTCAGTTTCTTTTTTTTAAATTAAATTTATCGGTGTGACATATGAGTGAAATCGTATGGTTCTCAACTTTTTCTATTTGTCTTATTTTGCTTAGCATGGTAATCTCAAAATCCTTCCATATTGTCGCAAATGTTCAGTTTCTCTGGGACTCATTTCACTCATTCCTAAAAGCCCCAGGTAAAGGAGTGTTTGGGAAGTAAATGTGAAAACTCAAAAGGCCCCTAAAATGACATTCTACTTCCAAACAATGTCATGGCTACATGGCTAATAATACAAAGAAAAAGACAGACAATGCTCTTGGGCACCAAGTGTTCTTCTAAGTATTTTGTGTATTTCAACTCCTATAATCTTTTCACGACTCTATGAAATACATACTATTTCTATAATTCTTTTACAGATATGGAAACTGAGGCCCTGAGAGGTTAATTAAGCATTTTATCCAAGGGCTTATAGTCTCCAGAGTCTACTTATTTAGCCACTGTGCAGCCTCTCCAAAAACATGCTTATTAATTTATTAAAACATTCACTTAAATGAATGAAAAAAGCCAATACACTTCAAATGTCAATACAACTGGCATTTTTTCATCCTGAACTGCTTGTTCATATTAAGTAATGAATAATCATAGCTACCATCTCTTTGCGATCTAAATCATTTTTCAGTTTAGGTTCCATTTCCCTGCAGATGGCACCCAATTTGACCAAGTCGATCTTGGTATTTAAGTGATGTGCACTATTTATAGTCTAACACAAATTTACTATCTTCAGATTCTCAAGTTTGACTCTGGAAAATATCGACTTCCTGACATTCTCTTCCAACTGCACTTTAAAAAAAAAAATTTCCTTATAAATTCGAAACAAGGAAAGATGCCACCATCTTTTATGTGCACTTGTCTCACTCCTACTACCAAGTGAAGGTAGAGGTTTCTTTTGCTCATTGTTTTCTATACCAAAATGTTGTTTAATTCTCCTTGAAATTGTTAATATTTTTTTCTTTATTCCTGCTTCCAGAAATCAATGCATTTGTTGGCTTCTTTGCATATGTTTATATAGAACTTTAGACTACTTTGTTCTTGCATTTATGTGGTTAAACTAAGATTCTTACACTATTAATAATATTCTATTAATACTATGCACATTCTGTCATGCATAATATCTTGTAATTAATTTTTATGAAATTGAGCCTTATCATACGCTTTACATTTTAGGGTTCTATAAGCAAGCATCATATCTTATAAGTTTTATGTATTCTATAGTGACTATTACAGTGCTAAATGCTATAAAATTTGGATAATAAACATTAAAGAAGCATTAATAAGAGATAAAACCAGTCTCTTCATTTTACACAAACAGAAGCTAAGGCATTAGTTATGAATTGGAAATCTAGATCAATAGCATTATTTTCCATTCACATATTAATTAAATATTTACATTATTGAGGATCTATAATGTCCTATAATGTCCTAGACACTTTGAAGACATCTTATATTCCACAGCCATCAGTAGCATGGTTATTTACCAGTATTTGCAGATGAGGATACTGAAGCAAAGTTTCATGGATTGCCCATGATCACACAGTTATTGGCAAAGCTAGAATTCAAAATCATTTTATCTGGCTCCATAGCCTGGAGTAACCACTTTATTTCATCATGCTTTCTCTCTAATATACTAGAATATTCATTTCATTAGCAAGCTCCATGGTGGAAGTACCAACTCATATAAGACCATAGCATTAAAAGCAATCAGCCCTTTCAAGCCATTCCATGAAGCCCAACCAAAATTTAGTCATTTAATTAAAAAAAACAAACAAACAACAACAACAAAAAACATGCAAGTCTTTTCGAATATATGTACATGTCTGAACAAAAATTACTAAGAGTTTGATCCTAAGAAATTCAAATGTGCCTTTAAAATTTGTTCTTTTGCTAACTGGCTTGAGAGAACATGGCATATTTAGGAAAATGAAGGTATTCTGGAATAGGTGCTGTTTATGATCAATAAGAGAGAAATTTGAGAGATGAAGATGAACAGATATCAATCATCAAAGGCCTCGTGTTTCATATTAAAGGATTCATGTTGTCCTGTGGAAAATGAGAAGCCTTCAGGGACCAGATTTACCATCATTTCGATTCAAATGTCATACTTCTCATTACTCTTTCTTGCTGCTTACCAAGAATTCTAAGGTGGTCCCCAAGATTTCCAGCCTTAATTCTTTAGCATGTGAATATGATGAATTGTTTCTCCCATGATTAGGTTATGTTGTATAGCTCAATTAACATTAAGCAAGAGAGATTATTCAGATGGACCTAACTTAATTACACAACCTCTTTAATAGTAGACTTTTCTAGAGTTGGGAACAGAAAGGAAGTCAGAGACAAATTTGAGACTCCATTGCTGGCTTAAAAATGGAAGGGCCCGTTGTCCAAGGAATGCAGTTAGCTTCTAGGATTTAAAATCAACAACCAGCAAAGAAACAGAGACCTCAGTCCTACAATAACAAAGAACTGAGTTTGGCCACCAACCAGAATTAGCTTGTAAGCAGGTTCTTTACCAGACTCTCTAGATGAGAACTCAACCCTTGTGGAAAACCCAGTGATCCTGTGCCAGACTCTGACCTAAAGAACTGTGAGCCAATACATGGATATTGTCTTAAGCTATTAAATTTATGGTAATTTGTTATTCAGCAGTAGAATACTAATACATCAATCTTCTTCAACTCATTGGCTACTTCCATTACATCTGTAATAAGAGCAGGCTACGAATATACATCTTCAAAGAATTACATTATAATTACATTATGAGTCATACTTTTTATTTTTTTGCTCATTTTAGGAAGAAAAACAATCTAAATGTTGGGAAACATTCCTAGCTTCACTGAAATTTGGCTTTCCCAAGAAGGCAGGATTTTCTCTGTTCTCTAAAATGAAGACTGTTTTTTTCTCTCATTCCACATGCTGATCAGGGCCAAAAAATTAGAGTCAAGTTTCTCTTTACTTTTCATATGACGTCCAGATCATTACTACAATTACTATTTCTGCATTGGTACTTGAGACATCTATCCTATGTCTATACCACCTTCTTACCTACTATAATCTTGGGCACAGCTCATTTATCTACCAAATATTTTATTTCTCACCTCACTATTTTGACTATTTCAGAAACCCTGCCATCATTCTTAGCGACTTGAAAAATCCATAGAGATGAATACACCAACACTTTAGAGTGCCAGTTCCTCAGCCTCATTTCTAGACTTATGCTTCATTCTGCCTAAGCAATTGATTCCCGTATTCATATCCTGTACTTTTTCATAAAGAGACACTTTATTCCTGAAATCCATACATTCAATTCTTAGGCCATTTGCTCAAGCACCCTCACTACTATAATTCCTCTTGCCTCATCAGTTTTTTAATGCTTTCTCACCACTTTCTCATTTTTCTCTGCTCTTTCTGGCTTCGTTTTCACCCTTATTTAGCCTAAAGACTAACATCTATCGTTCTAACACAACCTTGCAAGTACCCTCTACTTCTTTGATTTCTCTTTCATGATTGTGCTTGTCTTGTAAAACCTCAGCTATAAAGAATACCTTCTACTAGCCTTCACTGTGCTTTCGTGGGAGTAGCTAGATATTCCTGGAGAAAATTGCCCTGTCGAAGCTCGCTTGTTTCATTCTAAAACTCAGAGATCAAATTGACACTCAAAAATGCCCAATCACCCTATTTTGTTTCTATAGTAGGGTTACTTTTTCTAACCCCTAAAATAATACTTTATATACTGTCCCCTCTTCTCAAACATTCCCCATCCCTATTCTACTCTTTTTTTCAGGCGATGGCTTTATTTCATATTTTATTGAGGAACTAGAAAACATTTCATTGGAAATGCCTCATGTTTTCTCTGCCAAATCTAAAATCCCATCTATACTGAAGGCTATCTTATTGTTTTCCTTCTTATTTCATTAAGGAAGATGTCTTTCCCCTGGCATCAAATGCAAACTCCTATAGTCCTCCTCCCGACCTCATCCACTCTTGTCACAGCTCTATGGCTCTTACTCCTATACTTATCCCATCTCTTCCTTTCTACACAGTCGTTCCCATCAGCGTATGAACATAGCCTAGAATCTCCCATCATAAATAAAAATGCAGTCCTTTTCCTCACGTAACGATCCTATTTCTCTGTACCTTTTCAAAGTTAAACTTTAAAAAAAATTGTATACATTAGTTGTTTATATCCTTCCCCTCCCATACATACCTCAGTTCATTACAGAATGATTTTCACCCCATAATTTCACTGAAACTGCCCTTATCAAGACCACAATGACATCCAAGGACCTATTTCAATAGCCCGCTTTCTGATTTATATTAATTGAACTTTCAGCAATCTTTGCCAGAGACAACCACTCCCGCCTTGAAATATTGCTATCTTATAACTTTCACAGTGCTTTCCTGGTTTTCTTCAACTCAATGGCTGCTCATTTCTTTCACTTTCTTTCTCTTCTACTTTTTCTTTTTGTCTCTAAATATTTGTATTCCCTTTGTGCTCATTATTGAGTCTTCTTATATTTTCTACACTTTTTTTTTTCTTGGAGATTTAACCCATTTTCACGAATTGGAGATTTAACCCATTTTCATGAATTTAAGTGCATCTTCACACTAATGACTCCAATAACTTATCCTAAGTGCAGATTTCTCCTTTAAGGAAGACTCTAATAAAAGAAAGAAATTAAATTTTAGTGCTTGGTAGATTGTTTGAGAAGAAATGTGAGAGAACATGAACATTTTCAGTGTATCAATAGATCCCTTTGTGGTGAAAATAAGACCAGCTCTGTTCTACAGAACTGTCCTGGTGGACTAGATTCTAAGCTTACTCTACCACCTGCTAGAACCATGACCTTAGACAGATAAGTTATTTAATTTCAACAAATTTTAATATGTGCATTTAAAAATAAATTATTATCGAATTATTATGTACAATGGTATAATTAAATAGAATATAAATTTATGTATGCAATGACTGATATATTCTAGGTTTTCTGCAAACACTAAAATTTCTTTGACCTTAGGATGTACTTTCTCACATTTTTTTTCTGAATTAGGGATGTTTCTCACATCTCCTAGCATCTTACAATACCTATGAACCAACCGAAGATCATAATGTTGTGTGACAATCTTCTGTTGACATCTTATGGTAAGATCAGATATCAAAGGGTCTTAGATTTGATGACCCAATAATATTATTAGACTATGTTTCATAGTACTAATTATTTAAAACATCAAGCACTTAAACTTGCTCTGACTAGAACTATGCTATGTAGATCAAGGAAACAGAGAAACTGAAAATATGTTACAACCTTTAGGAAACATAAAATGTAATTGGTGAAAAAAAGTTATAGTTGGAAAAACAGATGGAGTATTTTTTAATGGGAAGCAAGTACATAATGGTATAACCCAAATTCTATAGAATAATGAAATTTAAGCTAAACCAAAGCCATCATATCATAATACTTAGGAGAGCATGAGTTGAGATTGGGCATAGAAGAAAGACAATAGAGACCATGGAAGAAATACATGACTAATTTAGAGTGATGAGAATGAGCATGCTGTGTTGGGAAATGTAAGAAACTGGCTGAACCAACTTTCGTAGAATTTCATTTAGAGAAGATTGCATAGCTAGTATTGAGATTGATGAACAAAGTCAGTATGTATATTCCAAGTTGAGTTTACAATTGAGGCAAAAGACAGGGAACAAGAGTGGCTCAGGGGCTGTTGTTGCTGTTCAGATGCATAAGAATACATTATTGGATTAGAGTGGTGACTGAGAAAATGATGAGTGAGCTGAATCTCAGAGAACTGTGGACTCAGTTGTAAGACTTAGAAAGATCTGATGACTCTGAGGGCAAAGAAAGGCTACAATCAAACCTGGTTCTACCTGGTAAGACCGGAAGACTAGAGTTTGGAGGCTATTGTGATAAGAATGCCAAAATGAGAAGAAATGACTTGTGGGTTTAGATGGCTGAAGTGTTTAATCAAATGGAATAAGCACACTAATCATGAAGATATGCATGAGGGAAGGAAATTTCTCACACAACTGCGGAGAGAAAACTGGAGCAAGATTAAGAAGTCAGGACTTGCTCTGTTTGTTATACTTTTTTTACTTTCAATGTATCATTTCTATTTCAGTATAATATGTATCAAGACACTAAACTGATATAATTAGATGGTAAAAGTTCCTTGGGAAACAAAGGAAAGAAAGAAGATACCCTGAATACTCTGATTTTCAAGTGTAAGCTACCATAAATCTAAAATAAACTGACATTTAGATATATATATTTTGAATTATAGGATTCTGGGTAATAGATAAGAAGTTCAGGGAATATGAATGATTTTGCATTTTCTGGTTATTGCCCTTCATTTGAAATATGAATCAATCATTGTTCCCAGTCTCTATTGTAATAGTTTTCTTCAATGATAATCTTGTGCCCGCCTGGACAAATTTAATACCTTAGACCTAAAGAATTAAAACTGACAATAATGAAAGAATAAATTAACTCATAAAAACATCATATTTATAATTGCCAGATATAAGAATCCCCTATACATAAACTTTCTTTCAAGATACAGCAGTAGCGGATTTCTTCACATTGTCTATGCAATGTTCTTCAGTTCAATATAGTGTCCTTAAAAAGCATGTTATTCTCTAATTGCAAATAAGGATAGAGCATAAAATTGAAACAGTCTTAAACAAAATACAGAAGTGTATTATGGAACTTGAGCACTGATTTTATTTGCAAATACACTATTGTTTTTCTTAAAGAATTTCCATAAAAGGTTTCTTTAAAGGGTTCCATGAAGGAAAATTAAAATCAGGCTTCTAACATATTACTGGCCCCCAACAGCAAAAGAATTTGAGACTCTATAGTAAAAGGTCATTAACTGTCACTAACTATTGGATGCCTCAGCCTTCTCCCTTCAGGAACATGGTCCCCTTCCCGCCCTTTTTGGCGTGTGTGTGTGTGTGTGTGTGTGTGTGTGTGTGTGTGTGTGTGTGTCTGGAAATAAACTGAAAATAAGGTACTACTTTCAGTTCAGAGGAATTGTGTTTTGTTAATTTAGAAGACAGTCTTAAACATAATCTTTTTGTTCTGAACATTCATAGTATGATATAAATATCATTTTGTTAGTCAAAACGAGTTTACTTTTTGATATTATCATGCTTTCATTATCAGGGATATGCAAATCAAATGATAATTATAGCATAATGAACTATTAACTTGAAAAACAGTTCAGTCATTTGTTGTTTTCTGTTTTTGTTTTTGTTTATTTATGTTGATATAGGTTGTGTGGATTTGGTGCCTTCTTTCAAAACTAATAAACTATTATTTGGAATTAATCCACAAAATAGCACAATTAGTTGAGATGCATGAGAAGAAATGACAATTCATAGATTCAAGAAATTTGTATGGTAAAATGTCCGAATATTGAGGTGAATGAGGTAGGCTGTAGTAACGTTTCCTAAATGTACTATCGGTATTTACAGCTGCAAAATGAATACAACCATGACTTTTTGAGTCAATTTTATATGTTATTAGTTTTAAGATTAAATAATTTAAATAAAAAATAAGATCCTTTTTGAATTAGAATCAAAATTCTCAAAAAGAGTGGCGCAAGGCAAGACTACAGTTATACTTGAGAGAAAAGGCTGTATATTAGGATAAGTATGGCTAGTAATGACATTTGCACAGGATGGAGCACTGGTTGAAGCTTCATCAATAATAGCAATGATGCAATCACATTGGTAAGAAATTTGAGGTGAGTCATGCCCTAATATATCCCATTTTTTACTAAAAGTATAGAAATATGATTTGGTATTTGGGCAGAGGAAAGATTTATATTTGAGAAATCTTTCCAACAATATGGGGGGGGGGTGGAGATTAAATTAAAAGAGGAGGTAAAATGTTGGAGATAAATTTGATACCATCAAATTAATTAATTTTCACTTGGAAAATCATTAATTTAAATTTTAATATTGGCCAAGGATATATTTAATTGACAATTCAGTTACATATTTGATAGCTAAAGCCTGAAAAAGATTTCTGACAATCTATGTCTAAGGAAAAGACATGAGTAATGCACCTGTCATCATTTCTTTGGTGTTTGTTTAGTCACGTTCGTATAAGGGCAAAAGTATCCCTATTTATTTATAATCTTTTTTCAAAGTCATTTTTTTCCATAAAATATTTTTATATTAAAAGATAACTAAAATTGAAAAGGACACATTAAATATATCAGAATTTTAGAAAATGTTATTTATCTTTTTCCGACTTCCTTTAAAATGGATTCTACTATACAAAGGAAAATAGAAACACAAGAAAAACATTGTAACTATATTTAATGAGGAATGATATATCACTTTATTTTCAGTAATGGATTCAATAGTCTCTTTTCCCAGATTAAAACTTAATCTTTTTCATTTTTATGATCCTGCACAGTATTGATTTTAGAGCATTTTAAAATAATATGCAATATTAGTGGATGTTTTTATTTTTTATATTTGAAATTATGTCTTTAATTACAAGATACAAAGTTATTTATTAAAGGTGTAGGTTTCACAAGTGTGGATATTACTATTTTGAAAATCGACTTTAAAGCCATAATTTTTAGTTGTGCTAAAGACATTTTAATAGAACACCTTATTGCTAATGCTTTGTATTGTATGTTGATTAATAAATTAATATGTCAAATCTATAAACTCAAGTTTCTAATAGTATAATTTTAGAATAAATTATACAATCAAATGTTTCTTTTTCATTCAGAAATGTCTAGAAAAGGAGTCTGGTATAGAAGAAAGAAGACTGGGTTTTCTTTATCCAACTCCAGCTCTTACTAACAGTGTATATAGAAACCTATTAGCCAATGTAATAGCAGATTAACCTAAAAACCAAAATACCAACCTATTCATTTACAGGTGGAGCCAAAGTTATGCTAACTACAGCATCCATCTTTGTGTTGGAGGGGGTGCCACAATTCACATTCGAGTTTCCTGCAATGCCTTTGAATTTGGAATTAAGGCAAAGAGAGATGGGTCATCTCAATGTCTGTTTTTCTAAAGCCGCAGTGCTGTTTTCTTTACTGTGGAAATTTTGCTCTTAAATGACTCAAGTTGACCACTTAAGGTCTGAGGTCACTTCTCACAAGTATTGCTTGTGCTCTCCAACATATCATTTCTGGATTCTTTGTTTCTGGAATTTGCAATCATTACTTTACCTGTATCTTTTTTTCTCATGGTGAAATATAATTCCAAAGATTATAAACTATTTTATATTTATTATATTTTATGGACATTGTTGATGTCACTCAGGAGAACATTTTCACTTTGAGTAGGATTTATTAAAATTACAAAGCAGGGTGCTACAGCTCATCCCTTCCATAAGATGTTAATGTGAATGTAGAATTGATAGTGTGGAATAAACAGGGAGCAAAGTCTAAGCTAGATAGTGAGGCAGTAAGGGGACACCCAGTGATCTAAATTTATTTTTAATTCTCAGGTATACTGTAATTATCCCCCTTAAATTCTTTCTGAAAAATAAATGGAAAACCTTACATCTCTGAATGATAAAATGATGTGCAAATGTAATATCAGAGCCATTGTATATAATCTCTAAAAAATTTTTCAGTAACAGAAGGATGGAATAAGTAGGTATTCAAAAATGAAAAAAATAAATATTACCATATTTTATAAATTAGACAAGTTTAGATCATAGAAGTTAACCACAACAATAATGCTAATGTTAATACATTTATTCACAATGTATTATTAAATTAACATCTATCTTATTTTTTCTCATATTTTTGGCATTGTCTTTCCCCTGGTAGCAACTTCAAAATACTCTCACACTTCCCCAAACCCCTGATTATACCAAGTCATGTCCCCTTTCCTTAAGTCTTATTCTTCTTTCAGTCTTTTATGCTCCCAAAGATGAGTCTATTGCTCCTGTAATATTTTCTTCATCAGAACACATTCAAGCTCAGGGGCTGGCACCCTGAATCAAAATGTAGGGTTAAAATTTCGGTAAGAGATGAGGTTGTATAGTATTGTGATACAGGAACCATGAAGGTAATAATTGAAGCTGTGAGTCATAGTCATTTCCTAAAATAAAAAATAAAGATGTGCCTTCAAGTAAGGATGGGCGTTAGAGTGATATCTAAATTTATAGATACATTTAGAATTTTTCTAAAAGGATCCTGAGGGAAATTCTGCTAAGAAAAGAAGAAAATGAACTTAGTTTATTTTCTAGCTAAGGAAGAAAAATATTTTAAAGGGTTTAGGAAGAAATATTCAACCATGATGGTAGGCAAAGGAAGATAAATGTAATCATATAACTTACATATTAAATTATTTTTTAAATGAGACTTTTTAATGTTGATAAAAGAGCAGAGAACTCTTTGTTGGACATAATCATTAGGGACTAAATTTTTAAAAGCAGTTGTTAATATTTCTGAAGAGTTCACATTCTTCGAGCCAATCTTAAGAAACTTAATTTTTTTAAATTTTAAAGTTATTCATAGCAGTATGATTTAAAATAGCCCCAAGTTGGAAAAAATATAAACTTCCAACAAAAGGGAATTTTTGAAAAAAGTATCACTATAATGACATATTACACAGTGTAAAACTATGTTTAAAATAACAAGAAGTTATTTAAATATAATCTTTGATTGCTACAGAAAATCACATGAGCACAAAGATTGGAAACAACATAAATGCATCTCCGACCTGCCCTGGGTCTTCATGGCCGCCTGGCAATACTTCTCTTTCCTGTTAGGCTCAGCAACTTTTAGAACTTCTTAAATCTCCTCACAACCCTGACCTACAACCTCTCAGATCTTTCTCACAGAATTTATTTTCCTTCTATTTCATACAGCAAATAGAAGCTGCCAAATTTCTTCAATTTTTTTCCTCCAACGTTCACAATTTTTCAGCAACTGCATTGTATCTTTTCTTCTGTCACCCTAGTTAGTAGAGAAAAGGAGTGCTTTGTCTAGCCTAAAGCTAATAGTTCTCCTGTGCTCTGAGCAGTACCACTTCCTGTCTTTTTAGCATCCTCACTTCTCTCTCCTCCCTTCTTTCAATTTCTTCTCTACTGACCTAATTCTGTCAGTTTATCTCCAACTTTAAAACAATAACAATAAGGTATAATAAAGACTTTTATTTAAAGTTTCTCTTTTCCATAATAACTAAACATGAAAGAATTTATTATTCCTTCAACTTCTAACCTGTGGCAATCTAGCATCTGGTCCTTATTTTCCTTTATATCTCAGCAGCATTTATAGGACTTCCATTCCCTTCTTGTTGAGTTATTCTCTTTCCCTGGTTTTTATGACACTGTTTAATTCTGACTCCCCTTCTCTCTTTCTGACCACATCCATTAGTTGTCTCTATTGTCCCTTCTTCCTGTGATTGGCCCTTAGCATTGTTTTTTTCCAGGGCTCATCTAAGTCACCTACTTTTCTTACTCTCTCTCTCTCTACATGATTCTTCTACTGCCATAACTTCAGGAATATGAAGCTCAGATGCAGCCCCAACCTCTATCTCCTGAAATTAAGACCTCTGTATCCAACTGGCTAGCGGACATTTCCAAGTGGATGTGTCACAGGCACCTTGGATTCAATATGGCTAAACTTCTCTTTCTACTTCCTTTATTTCCAGCTGAATTGACTTTTCCTTTCATGTGCTTGCTATTTTAGTGATGATAACAGCATGAATCCAGTTATCCAAATAGGAAATTTGAGAGTAATTTTTAACTCTTTCATTTCCTTAATCCAATTTTCCATCAGTTACCAAAGGCTGTGTTTCTGCAACCTAAATATTTCACAAATTTCTCCATTCTTGTCTAGATTTTTACATCAGATCCACTGGCTTCTCTCCATGTTACCAAGGATTATCATTAATACTTAGATCTAGTCTGTTTAGGTTGGCATCTACCTTTATAAAAAGAAAATAACCAAAATATAATATATTCTAAATCTCTCCTACTCATGCCGCTGCTTCTTTGCTTTTGAAAATTAATGTGTTCTAGTAGAAAGAACTGAGTTCAAATGTGGCTCTACTTCTGAGTTGTTATTGCCTCTCAACCTCACTTTTTTCAACTGTAAATAGGATTACTAATACATACTGTAAAATGTTATTGTGAGAATTATAAGAAATGACAACTACATATAGTATAAATTACATATAGTTTTATAGTTCAATAATGTTGAATGCTATAGAGTCCCTGGGAGAGTCAGGATGGAGAAAAAATCTTGGGTTTGCCAGAATCAGTCACTGTAGACCTTCTAGAATGCGGATCCATAAGGGTATGAAATTCAAAGACAGATTTCAAGGACTTAAAAAGTAGCTGTAGACCATAAAAGCATACTATTCCTCAGACACGCTAACAAAGAAAAAAACAGAGAAATATGTAATATCTGGAGGGGGCACCAGAGTCAAGTGACAGTTTTTCAAGTTAAGTGATAGCAAATAAGTCGGTGCCAAGAAAGAGTGTGAAGATGGAAGAGGAACACACCCTGAGTGGGAGGCAAGCTCTCAGAGGTTGAGAAGGCTGAGGTGCAGGTGCAGACAGTATACTTAGTACCTAGACTTCATCACTAGAAGGATACAGTTTTACCACGGCCTTGAGGAAGTTCAGATTAAAATGAGTACAACTGATATTTTAAAGACCTATATTTCTCCTCAGAGGAAGAGATAAGTCTCTAAAAAGTACCACGAGGCAATGCTTCTTATTGGAAGGAATCTGAAGGCACTGATGCTAATGTTACCAGTTATGGTCAGCTAGCTGCTATGTTCTCTTTACATTTTTAATCATTGGTCCAATTTAAGCACAGAAATACTTGACAGCCGGATTTCAAAAAAATTGGTTGTATCCACCTCAAAATCATTATTTTTGTTCAAAAGAAATTTGAGAAATCAAGGGCTAATTTGAATAACTTGATGCAATGGAGACCTGAAAATGTCATACTTCAAACAAAATATTTAAGTAGATCACTGACTATTTTTCTTCCTTCACTCAACTTTTAGGCCATGGAGAGATATGAGAGCACAGTATTCTCAGAATTCAGCAAATTCCACTGTCTTAAAGTGGAAAAATGGGATGTGAAAGCAAGATCTGTGTAGTCAAAAGTCAGGACAGTAAGTGAAAGTGAGGAAGAGGGGAACAGGGTGAGTTTCAGAATTAGGAAGAGAGGCTTGCAGACCATAGTAAGGAGTTTGGATCCATTGTTTAATGCAATAGGATGATATTGTAGAGTTAATAAAAATTGTGATCTAATTTGTATATTACAAAAAAAAAAATTCTGGAATCTGTGTGAAGAATAAATAATATCATTTGATCATATTATTACTTATGACTACTAGTTACAAGACTCATAAAAGCTTAATTCATTGATAACCTGTTTAGAAAAGAACCTTAACATGATTTTGGTGAAAGGGGCCTTAAAGACTCTCTAGTAGTTTCTTTAATTTCTTTATTTTACAGATAAGGATATAAAGGTCCATCAGTGAAATAACATACCCAGGTAATCCAACCAGTTACCAGTTGATCCAGGATTAAAATATGATTCTCTATTCACTTATCATTCTTCCCACAGTGACTCATTTTCTCTCCTGGTTTTGCCACATTTCTTATATATAAGGTCTTTATTAGATGAAGCATTGTAGGAAGGACACTGGCTTTGGATCATTTCAAGGATTCT
>NW_011889015.1:2616206-2620181 GCF_000151845.1 Pteropus vampyrus
ACACAGGGGTTACAACTAAAAGTATCTCAACCATTGGAATAGCTCTAAAAATACTGTCTTGGAAATGGTACAAATAGGCTCTCTGCTCTTCCCATAGGCTCTCTGCTCTTCCCATTGGACAGACAGACACATTGTTTTCCTGTGCAGCGCCAGTTGCGACTGAGCCACAATGGTGAAGGTCAGAGCGGATGGATTTGGCTGTATTGGGTGCCTGGTCACCAGGGCTGCTTTTAACTCTGGCGAAATGAGTATTGCAACCATCAATGACCCCTTCGTTTACCTCACCTACATGTTTACGTGTTCCAGTATGATTTCACCCATGGTAAGTTCAAAGACATGGTCACAGATGAGAATGGGAAGCTTATTATCAATAGAAAACCTATAACCATCTTCCAGCAATGAGATTCCACCAACATCAAATGGAGTGGTGCTGGTGCTGAATATGTTGTGGATTCCACTCATGTCTCATTACCTTGGAGAAGGCTGGGTCATCAATTCTACCTCTTCTGAAGATGCCCTCATGTTTGTGATGGGTGTAAACCATAAGTATGACAACTCCCTCAAGATTATCAGTCATGTTTCCTATACCACCAACTGCTTGGTCCTCCTGGCCAAGGTCAGCCATGAAAACTTTGGCATCATGGAGGGACTCATGAGCACAGTCGATGTCATCACTGCTACCCAGAAGACCGTGGAGGGCCCCTCTGGGAAGGTGTGGCATGATAGCCCAGGGGATGGCCAGAACATTATTCCTGCCTCTACCAGCGTTGCCAAGGTTATGGGTAAGGTCACCCCTGAGGTGAATAGGAAGCTTCCTGGCATACCCTTCCATGTTTCTGCACCTACCTTGTCTGCTGTGGATCTGACCTGCCATATGGAGAAAGCTGCTAAATACGACGACATCAAGAAAATGGTGAAGCAGGAGTTGGAAACTCCTCTCAAGGGCATCCTGGGCTATAGTGAAAACCAGGTCTTTTCCTGTGACTTTAACAGTGACACAGACTCCTCCATCTTTGATTTTGGGGCTAACGTTGTCCTCAATGACCACTCTGTCAAGCTCATTTCTTGGTATGACAGTGAATTTAGCAACAGCAACAGAGTGGTGGACCATATGGTCCACATGGCCTCCCAAGAATAAGAGCCCCCTGGACCACCAGCCCCAGTGGGAGGAAGAGAGGCCCTTAGCTACGAAAGAGTTCTTGCCCCAAATCAATCTCCCAACACAATGAAAATTTCCTGACCTCTAGTTTTCATTCTAGATTCCCTGAGGAAGGAGAGGGACTTAGGGAGCCTTCCTTTGTCACGCGCCATCAATAAAATTCACTCTACCCAGCCAAAAAAAAATTTAAAAAAAGGTAAAAACATAAAGAACATGAGGGCATTTTAGCTTTGCTTTTTGATCTAACTGGTGTTTTTGACATTGTTGCTATAGTGAAATGTAATACTAATCTCGAGGATATTACTTAGGGCTGACTGAAATATAGAAAATTCTGTATTATGTTTTATATTAGCTTTAAGTATTATTAATTTCCTTGTATGAGCCTTTTCTAAATTGGGCACAGAGTTCACAGCGCTTATAGGGTGTAAGATTTCTGTGTGTGTGTGTGTGTGTGTGTGTGTGTGTGTGTGTAATCTGCATATTAGCTTAGTTAATTTACAGTTTACTTAATTTACAATTTTCAATTCGTTCTTAGTTTATTTTAATTTAATTAAAAAATTTACAGTTTATTTGACTTATAAAATATATAATGCTAGATAAAGTATAAAACAACAAGAAAATAAAACACACAAATAAACAAAATCATTTTTGAACTTGAAAAGAAAAGAGAAACATTTTTAGATGCCAGATGAAGAGGAAACTCATAGTCAAAAGAATGTGTCCAGCTGTAACTTGAAGGATTATAGAGAAATCAGGCCAAAATATAGGCTTTAACTATTGGAGATTGGGTTTTAACACTAGCATAGGAGAAAAGCCTGTCCAAGGGCCAAGACTCTTAAGAAACCGGAACTGAACTACCAGGAATCATGAAGAGTACACATATCAAAAGGAGACTAAAAAAAAATCAACCCACAGGACTAGAGAAACAGCTTATCAGCTAGGGCCAGATGAAAAAAAAATCACCTGTGGAAAACTGGTAATTGAGGCCTGTGTAGTATTCAGGGATGAGGTCATCATGGTACAAAGACCAAAAATGGCTACCAATGAAACCAGCAGAGAAAAATCCACATCTATCATATTGTATCGAAATTATATATTATCTATGATTGTCAAAGTCACAAGAGGAAAAAAAAAATCAACAAATGTAAATAGAGATACACTGACATAAAACTGCCCACTGACAACACTAATGATAGAAAAAAATAGAATAATGACCATGCTAAAGAAAATTTATTCCCAGCCAAGCAGTTATTAAAGAAGTCAAAACAAGTACATTTGTAGACACATAAAGATTGAGAGATTTTACTACTCTCAAATTCTTACCAAAAGCAAAACTGAGGTATGAAGTTGAGAATGAGAAGATGCAACATATGTCTAATGTGCACTCTAGAGGAGAGACTATAAAGAATGAGAGAAATAAGGATAAAAAGGGAGAAAAGATAAGAAAATACAAAAAATATAGCAGCAATAAGTAAAAATATATATTAATAATTGTTGAAATATGAATAAATTAACTCTATAATTAAAATACAAGTCAGTAAGATTGGGTTTTTCAAATGTAGTAGTTTGTTGAAGAAAGTCTCATTTCTGTGGTATTCTTGCCAAAAATGCATCACCCATGGGAACACATTAAATATATTTAAATTAAATATATCACATATTAACTTACAGTAACTCCCCTTAAAGTTATTCATCTGTATTCTTTGGAAATGTCAAATAATGAAAGGCAAGAAGATTGAGGAACTGTGCCAAACTGGAAGAAATTAAAGCTATGTGAACTAAATTCAACATGGGATTTTGGATTCAATCTTAAACTTATAAGAGATATTACTGGGGCAAATGGCAAAATGGAATGAGACTTGTGGATTAGACAATGATATTAGATCTACGTTAATTTCCTAATTTTGATAGTATTGTCATTATGTAGGAGAGAGGGCCTGTTTTTAGGTAATGCACACTGAAGTTTTGAGAAGAAATGGGACTGCATGTCTTTAACTTATTCTTATATAATTCAGAAATGTTATCATTTGGCAAAGCTAGGTGAAAATTATACAGATGTTTGTACAATTTTCACATTTTTATTATAAATTGAAGTCACTTTAAAATAAATAGTCAAAAAAGAAAATTTGTCATCAAAATTCACAGCTTTAATAGATTGGAGGATAAAATCTAATGATAATATTAAAATTATAATGGAAGACTCTTCTTACCTGCAGGAGATGCTCAATGAAATAATAGGGGTGAATTGTAATACTGTCTTCAATGTACTGTCAAAAGGTATGGCAATATATGTACACATACATACATATAGATACATATGCGTTTATACATATGCATAGATGCATATGCATATATATACACCCTTATAAATAAATATATATAAAGAGAGAAAGAGTGAGAGAGAGAAAAAGAAAGCAAAATCAAAGTTAAAGTTTGAAGGTTTGGGTGTTCCTTGTACTATTCTGTTTTTTTGTCAGGTTCCTTGGAATCTTTTGAGGCAACAGTGTACGTGCTTTATAGGGGGCAAAATTTGTAAGAGAGAGAAATGCAGTACAATGAGGGGTTGAGGGCTGAGCAAAGATGAGAGCTCAGGTAAAATCATACCTGACGTGGCCCATATCATAACTGTCCACTTTGAAGTAAGGCAGTTGACATTTTATAGCCTAAAACATGTAGTCATTGGCTGTGGGCTGTGGATCGGGAGTGGGGAGGGGATTAGGGTGGAAGGCAGAGGGAAGAGTAACTCCGCCACAGATGTAGCTCCCATTAGTAAACAGCCATTCTCAGGGAGAAGTGGGCAGTTGTGCTCCACTACA
>NW_011889015.1:2621841-2623285 GCF_000151845.1 Pteropus vampyrus
GGAGGGAGGGAGGGAGGCAGGGAAGGAGGAAGGAAAGATAAAGGAAGAAAGAAGAAAACAGCCCAAGAGAAAAATGAACAAAGATCATAAAGAGTAATTTAAGAGAGAAATATCTGCATGGTCAACAAAGAATTGAAGATGGTGAATCTTACTAACAACAATCAGTGAACTATAAATTAAAACTAAACTGAAATGTCATTACATACCTATCATATTGGTGGGAAAAAAGTTAAGCCTGACAAAGCCAAACACAGATAAGCGTGTGGAGCAATGGAAACATGCATGCTCTGCCTGGGATTTACAGTGGTATAACTACTCTAGAAAATATCTTGACAGTATCTATTGAAGCTGAATTATGTACATAACCTATGGCCCAGCAGGTAAATATACTCTTAAAAGTGTGTACCAGAACATTCTTTGAAACATTATTTGTAATGGAGATACAGTGACAATATAAGTGAGTATCAATAAGAAAAATGGGTAAATAAATCGTGATATATTCATACCATGAACAGCAGTTGTAACCTAATCTATATATATCAAGGGAGTTACAAAAATTATACTGTCAGATGATTTGCTGAATTATACAATGACATTTATGTAAAAATATTAAAATCACGCAAAGCAATACACTATGTTGTTGGTGGAGATACACACACGTATATGTATGTAAAAACATTAGAACATGAATTGACTGGAAGGAATAAGATCAGGATCTTGACATTGGTTTGGAGAAGGAAAGAGTGGGTAATGCATTTAAAGAAAGGAACGAAAGAGACCTTTGTTTACCCCTTATTGTTCTGTATGCAATGAAACATTCAGTGTACATACCCGTGTAAGTGTATGCATCTCTGTGTGTATCTGTCTTTCTATATATAATCTGAGTTAAAAGTGACAAAAATAAACATTTGCAATATTGAGTGAGAGTGTTTTTACATCAAATTTTACATTTTTCTACTTTTTCATGTTAAAAAAATAAAAACCCAACTGCGACTCCAATGCTGGGTTATGATAATCAGAGGCCAAAGGGCTATCAGAGACATTGGAAGCCTACAAAGGCGTCTGTAAAACACGGTGCATCAAAAACTGGTAGTTTACCTGGCCCCTTAATAAGTCAAATCTAAGTGTGGGGTTCCAACTGTGCTGCTAGTTAACGCCTGGCTCAAAGAGACGAGTGTTTTCTTGGAGGAAATGTTTGAACATACGGAGGCAGAGCTGCAGCCAAGAAGTTCTGGGGAAATGAGGCTCCAGAAGGTGGAATGCGAATGTGACAGTGAATTTTCACATGGCCTGGGGAGTCAGCGATGCAAAAACGAAACCAACAAACAAAACCCTGAAATGCTGACTGCAGAAGAAATATTTCCATTTGGAGGCATCCCTAGGCCACTGCAATTCTTTCTTTAATCCAGCTTCTCTCTCTCTCCTTCTCCCTCCTTCCCTGCCT
>NW_011889015.1:2627455-2637837 GCF_000151845.1 Pteropus vampyrus
AGGAGGGAGGCTGAAAGAGATGAAGCTAGAGACAGGAAGAAGCCAGATGCCCGAGGGCTTTGTAAGCCTTGTCTAAGAGCTTGATATACATGCAATGAGAAGGAAATAGAGAAATATAATTTTAGAAAAATTAATTCCAGAAGAAAAGGAAGGCCTGGAAGAAGATAAAATTTAAGACAGAAAGACGACTTAGAGGGCAATGGCAACTATACAGATAATGTTTTCCCATATATCTTTTTCTTTTTTGCACATCACTAGTGTGGTCGAGTGGGTATTACAGAATTGCAGAGCATGAGAAAATATATGTGGTGGATCTGGAGTTTTTAGCCACAATCTTCCTCTCCAAGCTTAGAAGAAACTTTTGACATTTTTTGAAAATTTTGCATTTTCGCAAAAGATCCAGAAAAGCCAAAGTCAAAGGAAAAGTCATTTTAATCCAGGAAAGCACATCTGGGGTGGCATTTCTTCCCACCGACCTATCTCCTTTTCTCATGTGGTTTGTGTAGCAAGTCAGGTGTGCTAATTCATTAACTATAATTTTTCTGGAGTCTTATGAGAATCGTTTAATTTTTAAAATTTTTATTAAGATATAATTGACATAAATACGATGCAACTTTAAGGTATATAATGTGTTGATTTAATACATTTATATGTTGCAACATGATTACCATGGTAGTGTTAACTAACACCTCTGTCCTGTCACATAATTATCATTTCTTTTATGTGATGAGAACATTTAAGATCTAGCCTCTTAGCAACTTTGAAGAGTATAATTCAGTATTATTTACTGTAATTACTATGTTGTGCATTAGATCTCCAGAACTTATTCAACTTCTAGTTGCCATTTTGTACCCTTTAACATCTCCCCAGTTCCTCCCACTCCCAGCCCCTGGTAACCATGATTGTACTATTGTACATTGTTTCTAAGAGTAAGGCTTTTTAAGATCCCACGTATAAGTGATGTACAATATTTGCCTTTCTCTCTCTGGCTTATCTCATTAAGCATAATGCATCTGTGACTGAACAAACTGAAAATCAAAATTATTTTTTTAAAAGTTACGTTGTTGCTGACATGTAATATGTAGTTAGGCCTATGATGATTGCATCTGTACTGAACATACACAGACTCTGTTTTTTGTCATTATTCCATAAACAATGCGGTGTAACAACTATTTACTTAGCATTTACATTGTATTAGGTATTACATATAATCTAGAGATGATTTAAAGTATATGGGAGGATGTGCGTATGTTATATGCAAATATTATACCATTTTATATAAGGGACTTGAGCATTCTCAGATTTTGGTATCTGCAAGGGGTCCTGGAACCAATACCCTGTGGATACTGAGGTATATATACTATATCTTCTTTATCCATTCATCCATTGACAGACATTTAGGTTATTTCTATATCTTAACTATTCTGAATGAATAATTTTTTCTTATTATTCAATTATTCTTAAGAAAAAGAAGCCCAAATATGGAAGGAAATGCATTTCTTTAAAACACGGTAAAGTTTCAGACTTTACACCTCTTAACTACTTGTGATTTGGTAATAATTAGAATGAAGGCAGAGACTCAGGGATTTGACAACAAACAGTAGGGTTTACATACTGCTCTATTTTATCCAGTGAGAACATTAACTTTTTAAGGCCTACCTTTTTCCTCTAGTTCTTTGTAGCACGCAGCTCTCATGAATTACCCAAGGTCAAAACATTTCAATGGTCAATGCCTAAAGAATAGAGACGAATGTCACCATTACCTCCAAATTCGACATCTTTCACTGACACAGTGCCTTTGTTCTCACCATCTTGTCTTCCTAGGATGTTCTCCCTCAACCAAAATCCGTATGTTGCAATCATAACGATTCTCCAAAAAAATTCAAAGAAAAAAATGTAAAGCTTCCCCAAGAAACTTTGCTGAACATTATCTCCACTCTCTAGAGCCCCAATTGGACCTTGTTTCATCTTTTCCATAACACCTATCCCATTTTAGCTTTCAATGTTTTTACTTTAAAATTACTTGAGAATGGTGATGATGTCATACTTGTGCTCGCTTTCTCTATTTGCACATAGCAAAAACAAAAAGTAATAAATAAATAACAAATGTTAATTTATCCAATAAATATTTGTAGCACGACTATTAAATGGCAAACACTTCATCAGATACTAAAAATAGACCAATGAATAAAACAATAGTCTCTGATTTCAAGGAATCTTGATGTGAGTGGGTGATACATCAGAAGTATTTTTAGAGGAGGAAGAGGCCAACTGGAGAATAAAATTGATAAAGGGCAGTATACATACAATCTGTCTGTCTGACTATCTGTTTCCTTCTGGCGATACTCCCAGAATATTGATTTTATTTTATTCAATAAACGAAGCATGTATTTTAAATCAGCTACGACTTACACTAACTTGCTGAAGAGTAACCCTCCTCCTCGAATATTTTAACAGAGGCCCCAAAACATTATTTTGCACTAGTAATTGTCCAAAACTTAAGCCAGATTATCTTGAAAACTAAGTGATAAGTTCGTTAATAAAAAAAAGTATAGTTTTGTTGTTGTTGTTGTTGTTGTTGTTGTTGTTGTTTTTGCTAAAGTTTTAAAATTCCCTTTTCCAAATAACTAAAGTATCAAGGAAGCAGTTTCCATGAAAATGTTTCACTCAATAAGAGAAGGAAATAGAGAAAGAAAAACGGCAACAGAAATCTGCTATTTTTAAAAAATATTCTTGTGCAACATTTAAAGAAGTGTACTAAAATGCATCAAAAGTGAAAAAAAAATTGATGAGATACTTATAAGTTCCATTTATGTCACAATTAAGACTTCCTATTCTTTAAAGTATCCTTCCTCTCTCTTCTTTATTTCATCTAACCTGTCATCATTGGAGCCCTAATCATGAATGTGTGGACTAATGTTGTACCTATGCTCTTTCCTGTATTTCTCATGATATCATCAAACACACATATTTTTAAAAACACAAATCCGATGTAATCAAGCTCTTTTACAACTGTTTTGCAGATGAGGAAACCACAGTTTGTGAAGTTTAGATGTGTGCCCAGATTACAGAGCTCAAGCACCAGGCTGAGCTATCTATGTAGAACATGCTTAAAAGAGATATTCTGTATTTTGAGGGCAGATTTTTTTAGTACCCGCAACATATGTACAATACATAGGATGACAGTATATTGTACATATATTGCGGGCACTAAAAAAATCTGGCCTCAAAATACAGAAAATCTCAGACTATTAAGACTGTATTTACAGGCAGAATTTCACTTCAAAATTTTATTTACAATGTACGTAAAACCTATTCTCAGTTGACAAAGTTCAGTTTTTCAGAACAACTGCTCCTAACCCATAAGGTGCCAGTCTTTAATATCGTTTTCACATTTTATTGTTTGCCTATGTATTTAACTTTCTTTTACATATGAAGCAAGAAGTGTTTTTATTTTGTTTTGTTTTTAGCCAACACTTTCATAGTTTAACATGTTGATCAAAAACATTAAAGGAAAATATTCTCATTAAGAATAGCCTTGTTTATATTTTCTTTACACCATGTAAATCTTATAACTATAAAGAAAAAAAGAATATCAAATGAATTCATTTTCTGCTATTCACTCTAATTCCCATTTAATTTTCATATTAAAAATTTCCAAATTCTACATTGAAAAAGTTGTGATTTAATGAATTTAAGTAACTTTCTAAAATGTTAATATATATGCAAAATTTTAGTAAGAAAGACATAGAATGGATAAATATTTTCTTTTTAAAATTATCAAGCCCTAATAAGAATAATATAAAATGGATAAATTATCAAATAAGAATTATTAGTTACTGCAAATATAATTAGAAAAATAAGCTAAATATAACTGAATTGTACAATTATGACTTTTAACCTTTATTTTCCAGTAATTGTTGCTTTAAAATTTTCTTAAATATATTAAAATGAAATTTCTTTATAGAAAAAGTAAGCATAATTTTGTAAAATCTCATTTCGTGTACATTGAGACAGCTAATTTTTTATATTTATTTTTCATTTTCTTATTTCTTTATAATACTATCAATGTTAAAGTGCAACACAAAAATGTTCAAACTTGTTTCTTAAATTAAGTGGTGAAGTATATTTTACAGTGAATGATATCTGATTACATTTTCAATTCTATATATATTTGCTCAGTAATAAAAAAAGTGTTTAGACTTAGATGTACTACAATTTACTTTATTTACTGTAAATTCTTGTAATGAAATGATTAAAACAAGGTCTGGAAAATCTTAGCTAGTATTTTAAGACTACCTAATAAGAAGAAATAAAAACCTGGCATCAGCATTGACTATGTCCATTATTTTAAAATACTGAATTGAATTCAGGCGTGTTACAAACTGTTTTTTGCTTCTTCATTTTAGGATTGTTGTTAAAAGTAAAATAACCAGGCAGCCTTATCTTAGGTAAGTTGTTTCGGCTTGGAAATAAACAAAGCTCTCTCTCGATGAGCTAGGTTCATTTCATATTTGTGTAATACCCTGGAAGAAATTAGGTTTCAATAAAGTCCATTTTTGTCACTGCATGTAGCAATGAATATCACACCCAGCAGGGCACAGTGGCACCTGGCTGTACAGACCCCAATGCAGCACAAACCATCTGGGGGTAATTACAACAAGGTATTCTTTAAGGACCAGATGGGACCACGGAACAGAAGCTCCTACCCCTCCCAGTCATTTACAACATAATTCTTTTCAATGATATACTTAATCCTCCCACCAGCTATGCTTTTCAGCTTGCTGTTGTCACTGTTCCTTTATGTTAATTCAGTTTCAAGACTGAGGAAAAAGGAGGAGAGAGAGAGTGCAAGAAAAAAAGGGAGAGGGGGAAAGAGAGCCACCGGCGCCTCTAGGGACCAAAAGAAATTATTCATCCCTAAATTGTTTCCACCACAGCAAGTACAGTAACAAATTTTTTTTTAAAAGAGGGCTGAAATTATCCTAAAGAAGGTCAATGCGACAGCCCTGTGTGGCACCAGCTGAGGTTTACTCAGCCACCTGTTAGCTAGAAAGCTCTCTGCACACGCTTATGATGCATTTAACCAGTTTAAAGGGTCTTTATTGACAGGCCAGCCACCTCCATTCAGCAGGCCAGAGCCATAGGCCTGCTTTGTGGTCATATGTGGCACACAAGTCTTAATTCAATTACGCTGTAAGCCTATCCAATCTGCATCACTGCCCTTTCACTTTTGTGCCATTTGTCTTGTATGTTGTAAAGAATTTTATTTTGAAGAGGGAAAGGCACCCTACAACCCAGTTGTCTTTATTTTTCATTTAAGGTTTGTGCCGCAGGTGCGCTGCCACCTTTCAACTCCCGAAATGTATTCATCTTTAAGTGATATTTTAGAGGGAAGTGTTATTTATTGTTTGGTGACAATGCTTTTCTGGTGTTGCTGAGTTTTATTTTTTTTTAATTAGGTGTATGTTCAAACTCTCTATGAAATCAACAAAGAACCCCCAAACTTGAGAACTGAAAATTTGAAAGAAGAAAAACAAAAGAAAAAGCATAAATGATAGCTAAAAATAACAATTAACTTTGTTCTATCATTTTTTTTATTTAAAAAGAAACACATTTCTTAATGTGAGCAAATGTTAAACTTAAAATTTTTGGTTTTCCTTAAGTGTCTGACACAAAAAATATATCAGTTTATATAAATGAGACTCAGTGAAGCTATATATCACTTGAATATTTTAAGTTCCAGATGAGATTATTAAATATCTTAAATCTGTTCATATTATTTTGTATTCTGGTGCTTCCAAATTTTCTTGGTATTGGAGCAGTGCATATCATTGTCAAATGCTTGGCATTTTCATAATAATTTGTGAACAATGAGAACATACACATAGGTTTCTCAAAGTCTGGGCGTCTGATGTTTATTCTCACAATTATATTTTTCTTAAATGACAAGCTTATCTCTTTTAAGCATGTTCTACATAGATAGCATCCTTATAAGCAACCAAGTTCTATCTCCTTGGTTGAGTGTCCACATGAAGAGTGTGGATCATTCCAAATCAACTTTCCTCAAATTATTAAATGACTTGCCAGGGAAGTTTGAAGAGACTTAAAAAGGAGGTAGAGAAGAATCTGCTTTGCTATTTCATATCTAGTTTCCACCCAAGTCAAGGAAAAGACAGTGTGAATGTCCATTTTTATTGTAGCAACCTCTGAATGTCTTTTGTATGGAAGTTCTCATTACCTTTAAATTACTGAATCAAATCTGCAAATACAAAGCAAGCAAAAGAGAGTAAGACATTTTAATGGGCAAGAAAAAATAAAGACATTGGTATGTAACCTTCAAAATAGGTAGGATTTTAAAAACTACTTCTCTATATATGTAAACTTAACGTATTTCTTTCTACAATTCTATGGCCATTTCTTTTGTGTTTTTCTATAGGTTCTCATTTTACAAATGAGAAAAACTAAGGGTGAATAGGCTAAGTAGCTTGCCTAAGAGGTCGAAACTCTTCTGATTTCTTATTGAGAGTTCTTTTTATTGCAGCATATAGACTTCATATGACTATTCATAAACTTCATAATTTTGACCCATCTGCACAACTCTCTGTACATATATATGTGAAAGCATCTTATCAATATTTTGTGAAGTAGGAATAACAACTGAACTTATAAAAGTCTAGAATCACATCAAAGCAACAAGAAAAAATGACTTGGCCTTGTTACATTAAAAAAGCACTATTAAGATATAGGAATATGTCTTTAGCCACTTCTAAATCTTCCCATACAATTCTGAAGAAAAAATAGTCAATGAAAGTTGTTCAGTTTTACAATCTTCTATATGAATCACTTAACCTGTTAGAATTTTGTATCTCTATAACATAATATAAAAATATTTGAGACTTCATTTTTTAGGGACATTAACATCTTGAAATTCAGGTTAAAATGTTTAAAGGCATCTTGATATGAAATGTAAGAACCCAATTATTTTGCTCTAAATATTTTAGAAGAAAAGAAATATAGAAAGTTAATTTCATTATAGAAATTTATCTTTTTATCAACATTTTACTTTTTAAGTTATTTTTTTCCAAATTTCAGACAGATTATATTCTTTTTAAAATAACAGAATATGTAATAGCTCCATGTAATAAATGTGTTATTATATACTAAAGGAATATCTATTAACATTTATCTGTCCATTCTACTTTTATTAGTAGCTCACTTCACACAATAAGATGAAATTATATATACTGGTTTTTTTGGATTCTCAGTTTCCAGAAAAAAATCATGCATATAACTTTTTATGAAAATACCTTAAGAAAATATTGAAAAAATTTTAGAAAAACCAAAATAACAATAACTAATAGTCATAATTATAACTATGCATATGTTTATATATAATATATAAATTATATAATTTAATATATAAGCTATATAACTTACATAAATATAATATTTACTTTAATATATAAGCTACATAGCTTATATACAATTTATATAAATATAATATGTGAGAATCCAAACTTAATATAGTCACTAAACCAAAGGACCAAAGAACAATTTTGGATATTCCTTATTCAACAGCTAATATTTGCAAAAAAATATTCAAAGCTGAAATTTGAAAACATATCATAAACAATATCAAATGTATAATACTGTAAAAATGTTATTCATTATTTACAAACTCTCATATAAATGTAGTTATAAGGAAAAAAACCTCATGTAATAAGAAACTGGAGACCTTCGCATAATAGTGGAGTATAATTTTAGCTTTGCATACAAATTCTGTCCAGCACAATAGTGTCTCCTGAGATTCAAATGTGCTTTGGAGAAAACCATCACTTCATACGGAGGCCCTGCTCATGCAGAGCTCCCTTTCCTTTCAAAGGGATTTTCAAGTACACTTAATGGCCACAGAATGGGGCATATGTGAATGTCTCTAAGCCAATTATGCAGTTTGAGTTCAAATAAACTATTTCTTCACCAGATTTTCTGGTCCTTAAACATGCATAAAGCATTTGTTCATCTTGACTTTCCAAAATCTCTCTAGAAAATTCATGAGAAGATATGAGCATCTTATTTTGCCGTAGTCGATTCTAATATCAAGAAGTGTCAACATGATGTCACTGTGCCTGGAGAAAAAGTAAAAAATTGAGTCAACTAAGTTGTTCAGTGTGCAGCATGCCAAATCAGTGGTTTGTGTGATTTTTCTCCTTGAATTCACCATTTAAAAATTATTTGGCAAAGTTATGTTAACATTTTTATTACTGGGGCCTACATTCTTCAGTTTGGTATGGTAGCCGGATACAGGAGTGAAGACAAGCAAATTCTCACTAATCCAAAAATAGATGAAAATACAAGAATGAAAGTTAGGAGACTGATGAAATAATCTCACAATTATCTTTTATTCTTATTTCTTTATCATCTTAGACGCCTAGCTATCTGAAAGAGAAAGATGATGGGTCAATGATAAATTTTTAATTTTCAGAGAAAACTCTTGAGTAGCCCACTATTTATTCCTACAATGAAATATAGATGTCTGTAATTTCAACATTTGGCTCTGTAACAATTTTCTCAAATAACAATTGGTTCTGAGATTACACCAAAAGACAACCAGTATTAAACGTATTAATGTTTCTTTGAATTAAAAAAGAGGAGGAAAAATAAAACAGATGCCTTTTTAGGGTGAGATGCTATAAATACGCATGAATGTGAGAGTGGAAGTAGAGTATTTTGAGATTGTGCATTTATTGGCTTTAGCATTCTGGAGAGTTTTTCTGGATGTTGAATGTGCTCATGCATGTCTAAAATGCACATGCATCGCATGATGCAGGAAGAGAAATTAGTACCAATAGATTAATTCCAGATTTCAATAACATACTTATTATACTAAAAAACATTACATATTGAGAACTTTTAAATAAAATCATTTAATTTTTAACAACCCTGAAGTTTTATTGTACAAATAAGGGAACTGAATCTACAGAACTAAATAATTTACCTAAGGTCACATTGCTAAGAGTGACAGTAGGAGTTTGAACCCAAAGATGTTGAGTCCTGAGCTTGTGCTCTTAACTAACCTATACCAAAAACCTCACAAATGCCAAGATTAACGAGATGACAGGTAATAAGTATATGACATATCCACAGTACTGGTATTTACAAGTTCTCTTTCCATTTCTGTAATTCTGACTATCATTAAAAGTAATCATTAAATCTGGACATTATTACTGTGGTCATGCCTGGATCCAAGCGGTATAGATGATTATCTGTAGTTTTAGAAGCTTTTTCAACATCTCTCTTTGACAATTCCTGAAATGCTATCTATGGTCTAATGAATAGATTGATCAGCTACCTATTTTTTGAAATAAAAATATCCATTAGAGTAAGGCTCTCAATATTATTTAAGTATCCCATGCCTGATATAAATACTGAGTATCCGTGAATATTCAAATAAGTGTTTAGTGAAGGAATGGAAAAATGATTTAATTTACTTATATTGTTTTTTACCACTCTGGGTGAATGAACCCAACTAAGGGAAAGGAGTGAAATTTTTCACAGAAAGAGGCCACGGAAGGGAGTAGATAGATAGAAGACACTTAGGAAAGAGTGGTTCAAGTTGAATGCCAGAGTAGGGAATTCAGGATGGCCTAAAGGAATATATAAACACAGAATGACACAATGAAAGGCACGGAAGGCCGCAGATCACAGTTTAGAAGAGAATGAGGGAATGCCAATGATTATATATAAATTCTTTTGTTTTAAATTTTGCAAAGTTTCTCTAGCCTTTACTGAGCTTCTGACAATCTCATTACTAATTTCAGAAAGCACTTTAGCTTCTGGTACCAAGGGCAGACTTGTCTAACCAAGTTGTCAACAAATAGAGTAGATTGTTGTACAGGCTTGACTGTACTTCTCTATCCTCATTATCATTCTTTCTTAAGTCAAGAAACATTCTGCCCTTTGTCTGAAGTCTTTTTCATATAATTTCCAATTTTATTGTGTTTTCCCTATATTGCTGCTATCTATGTGCATGGTGTGAGAGATGATATTATAATACCAACACTATCAACAAATAATACATGTTCCATGGTCACTATGTCCAGGCACTCTGCTAAATACTTCATTTTTATCTTCTGAGATACCTGGAAGAGATTTTATTGTTATATCCATCTTACAAATTAAGAAGCTGGGGTTGAAATCATTGATCCAAGTCTAGAAAGTAGAAATAATTGATCCAAGTCTATACATCTAGAATGTAGCATCATGAGAATCTGAATCTAAATAGTTCAATTCCAAGACCACACTCATAAACACTGGGCCAGACTCTGTCTCCATATGTTCACTTGGTAATAAAATAATAGACTTATCAAAACCACTAAACA
>NW_011889015.1:2637887-2670125 GCF_000151845.1 Pteropus vampyrus
CAGGAAGAGAAATTAGTACCAATAGATTAATTCCAGATTTCAATAACATACTTATTATACTAAAAAACATTACATATTGAGAACTTTTAAATAAAATCATTTAATTTTTAACAACCCTGAAGTTTTATTGTACAAATAAGGGAACTGAATCTACAGAAATAAATAATTTACCTAAGGTCACATTGCTAAGAGTGACAGTAGGAGTTTGAACCCAAAGATGTTGAGTCCTGAGCTTGTGCTCTTAACTAACCTATACCAAAAACCTCACAAATGCCAAGATTAACGAGATGACAGGTAATAAGTATATGACATATCCACAGTACTGGTATTTACAAGTTCTCTTTCCATTTCTGTAATTCTGACTATCATTAAAAGTAATCATTAAATCTGGACATTATTACTGTGGTCATGCCTGGATCCAAGCGGTATAGATGATTATCTGTAGTTTTAGAAGCTTTTTCAACATCTCTCTTTGACAATTCCTGAAATGCTATCTATGGTCTAATGAATAGATTGATCAGCTACCTATTTTTTGAAATAAAAATATCCATTAGAGTAAGGCTCTCAATATTATTTAAGTATCCCATGCCTGATATAAATACTGAGTATCCGTGAATATTCAAATAAGTGTTTAGTGAAGGAATGGAAAAATGATTTAATTTACTTATATTGTTTTTTACCACTCTGGGTGAATGAACCCAACTAAGGGAAAGGAGTGAAATTTTTCACAGAAAGAGGCCACGGAAGGGAGTAGATAGATAGAAGACACTTAGGAAAGAGTGGTTCAAGTTGAATGCCAGAGTAGGGAATTCAGGATGGCCTAAAGGAATATATAAACACAGAATGACACAATGAAAGGCACGGAAGGCCGCAGATCACAGTTTAGAAGAGAATGAGGGAATGCCAATGATTATATATAAATTCTTTTGTTTTAAATTTTGCAAAGTTTCTCTAGCCTTTACTGAGCTTCTGACAATCTCATTACTAATTTCAGAAAGCACTTTAGCTTCTGGTACCAAGGGCAGACTTGTCTAACCAAGTTGTCAACAAATAGAGTAGATTGTTGTACAGGCTTGACTGTACTTCTCTATCCTCATTATCATTCTTTCTTAAGTCAAGAAACATTCTGCCCTTTGTCTGAAGTCTTTTTCATATAATTTCCAATTTTATTGTGTTTTCCCTATATTGCTGCTATCTATGTGCATGGTGTGAGAGATGATATTATAATACCAACACTATCAACAAATAATACATGTTCCATGGTCACTATGTCCAGGCACTCTGCTAAATACTTCATTTTTATCTTCTGAGATACCTGGAAGAGATTTTATTGTTATATCCATCTTACAAATTAAGAAGCTGGGGTTGAAATCATTGATCCAAGTCTAGAAAGTAGAAATAATTGATCCAAGTCTATACATCTAGAATGTAGCATCATGAGAATCTGAATCTAAATAGTTCAATTCCAAGACCACACTCATAAACACTGGGCCAGACTCTGTCTCCATATGTTCACTTGGTAATAAAATAATAGACTTATCAAAACCACTAAACACTTGGTATGTTCTCAGAATTATGCTAAATCCCAGAGAATGTAAAAATGAATGGAATAACAGCTTCAGTAGCATAGAGTAAAAGCATCTGCTGGTCTGGACATCTTTGCAGAGGATGTAACCACAAGAATTTTGAAAAATGAATGAAAGAAAAACAAAGGAAGCATGGGGCTGGGGGCACAAATCTGGGCAGGTGAAATATTGCACAAAGAAACAGGGTAAAGAATTCACCCTGACCTACCTCAGGACTTTCCTCCTCCACATGTGCCCTTGATTTTGCTTCTGCTGATTGAAAGTATTCATCCTTCAAGACTCATCTCAAATCCTGCCTCTCCCAGGGTATTTGAGATTCTCCCTGCTGAGATGGAGTCTTGCCTTTCTTGAATTCTCTCTGGCTCTTATCTTAATCCAGTTGTTATTCTGATTACTTTTGGACCTGTTTTATTTTCTGTCCCAAGCAGATTGAAGCATCACAGTATCATTCTTGTCTCCCATCCTCTCCTCACAGGCCACAACGCCTTCACCTGACCTTCACCCAAAATATTTCGTCTTCCTGAAACACTATTTTGCTAGCAGCTCCTTTTCCCTCAAGTTCTTTTAAATATTACCTCCTCCAGTAAGCTTCCTCTAATTACCACCCCCCCCAAGATCCTATGTGCTCCCACAGCACCCACAATGTCCCCCATTATAGCAGGCAACACACTGAACCATAATGGCCTATTCACCGTTCTGTAGCCCCCACCAGTCTGCTTGGTGGCAATAGAAATGGTGTCCATCATATTTCTGTAGAATGGGCTTAATAGACATTTGTTGGATAAATAAAAAATGGAATGGCTTGTTGAAGTTAACTGCTTTTTTCTTCCAACAAGGAGGCCAGGATTGAAGAGTGGGAGTGGGAGAACCATGGTGATAGGGTGGAGATGAGATACTATCAGACCAAGTACACTATCAGATTAAGTAGTTCTAAAACAGATATCTTATCCATGTGTCCTTCACTTGTGACCATTTTACCTGATATTTAAGGTGTAAGGTACTTTCCAGATATTTTGTAATAACTGTAAACATTCCCAGGCTGAATTTCCCATTCTAAGATTTCAGTGTGGCCTCTCCTTTCACTGGGAAAATACCTACATGATATCCATCTAGTCATTGGGAAGCTCAGTCGCCCTGGCTTCGTGGTCAGATGACTGGTTGCAATTGACTCTGGTCTGAGTATCTTGCAGAATGAGACAAGTCTTTAAACCTCAAAGCTTGTAACTGAACTCATACATAAAAATGTCCTCACTTGGCTTTTATGATGTCTATGGTACAGTGGATCTCTGTTATTTTTGCTCAATTTCTTCTAGTAATATCACCTCCCTGTCTAAAGTCAGGAATATGCCCTTATTAGGTCCCCTAAATCTGAATCTTGAGGAAAATGTCACAAAAATGAAAATCTTTTAAAACTCAATCATTATCACAGTGGTGTCCTGAAGATGTCTGTGAGACTTTGGGCAAGTTTTTTAATCTCTCTGTGCCTCAATTTCCTCATCTACTAAAATTATAATTATAATCATCATAATAATAATAATAACAACAACAACAACAATAGTACCTAGTTTATTGTATTGTGGTATAAGTTGAAGATATATATATGCGGAATATGTAGAACAGGGCCAAGCACATAGAGAGTGCTAAATAAGTTATCTATTATAGCATAGCTGTTAGAATGTTGAAGTTGCTCTGTTTCTGTCCATTTGAGGCCTGGTAATATGATTTTTCCTTTAGGTTTCTAGGTTACTCCAATTCCCTTCCAAAAACAATTTTTTTTGCTTAAATTGGCCTTAGTTTGTGTTGCTTGCTGCCAGAAAACTCTAATGATTGCTTCTCTCACATACTGTAGGCCTTTTCTCCCCAAGTGTTTATTAGACTCAAGAGGTCAATAACCATATATTGCTAATCACTGCATCATCTAGAACACTAAGAGTAGTGCTTTGTATGTAAAAATATTCATTTTAGTGACTAGAAGACCAAATACATGAATAACGCCATTGACCTCTTTCTTTAGGGCTTTGTTGCCATTTTTCTAGCAATAAAAATCAGGGCTAAGCATCATGATATCCTTGAGAGCTCCAAAAGTGACCACTGCCAAATGGGTAGCTGCCCAGGAAGGCAGCTGGTGCAAAGGAAAGAAAGCTAGAGTCTCAGGACCTGTGCTCCAATTCCTACCCACCACTTACTACCTGAGTGATCTTAGGTGAAAAAATGACACTCTCTGAGTCTCATTTTCCTTATATGAAAAACTGAGATAATAAAATGTATCCAACATGGACTTAGAAACCAATAGAACAGATTACATAGCCCATGATGGATACTCAATTTAGCTATTTCTCTTATTTTTTGAAAGTGCTCTTTGAAAGTGCTAGTTCATTAATAGAAAAAAAAAAGGAAATTAAACTTTTAATGGAAATAAGTGATTTACAGGTGTATATAACTTGATCTATAACTGAAATGTAAACAACTATTGCTAGTCAAAGGGAAAACAAAGAGAAAAGTGTAAGATCATTGGTTTGAGGTTTAAAAATGATGCCATTTTACCGTAAATGCAGAATTACATTTATGTTCATTTCCACCATTATTATTGATTCAGCACCTAGCAAATTCCATTCTTATGCTGTTTTATTCCATATTTTGTATCACACTCATTTAATAACAACTTGCCTAAAAATTACTGCAGGATGAACGTTGTTGGAAACCCAACTCGTGTCTCATTAGTTTTATGAATGTATTTTAATAACAGGAACATTTTGTTTTAAACTTTTAATCATTTTTGTTGGCTTGTTTATTTTTTAAAATTGTATTATTTTTAAATGATAAAATATTATAATTACATGAAAAACAATTTGGAATATTAAAAAATAAAAACAATTACTTATTATGTCACTATTCTAATGTATTTAATGTAGATTTTTAATCTAATGTAGATTTTTTCTTTTATCTTTTTATATAGTTGAATTATAATCTATATTACTTTAAAAAATTAACGTGCCATAGCATTTCCTTTTTCTATAGTTTTCTAACAGTCATTTTTGTTGATAGATATTTAGGCTACTTACCTCTTTTTAAATCTTTTTACTTTTGCTTTTAATTGTTTTTATAAATATGCTTGTGTATTTTGATGTAAATATGTCTCATTTTGAAAATTTAACAATATTTAAAAATTAGTAATAAATATTATGGCTCATACCTTATCAGTATTCAAGAGATATTCATCTACAGACCTAGAAGCACTTCAAAATCAAATTATATTTATTTTTGTATGATGGATACTTGGAGACAAACATAGTAAAACTACAAGAGCCTCTTTGATGATCACTAGCACATCCAACTTTAAGATACTTGTAATTAGAGTATGCACATTTTCTCTTTTCCTGAGTGTTTCTCCTAGTTCCTCATTTCTCTATTAGTGAAGATGGATCTGGGGGAGGCAGTTCAGAGAAGCACAAGCTTCAGTGAATCTGTCTTGAAATTATGTCATAACTAGAATCTAGCTTTTCTTTAATATTTTTGGCATGATTTTGGAAAGGAGTTGATAGAGGTTATGGGCTGCTTTAAAAGCTCTTGCCCCTTTCTTCTCCCCCTGACCACACACACATATACCAGGCCTTACTGTTGTACTTTAGATGAACAGGTGCCTCCTGTGATGTATGTGGTCAGATATAGAGGCAGACTGAGAGAATATAATGTGGCACCCAGTCCACTCATTGGAGGCAGAGAACTTAGTATATCCGCAGCAGGGACTTAAATTAGGTAGAAATGAGGGTGGAGGCAAGGATATGGAGAATGAGCACGAAGAAATATTTAAGAGAAAGGGAATAGCAGGTACAAACGTCTGGAAGTAGGAAAGAGCAACTCTTTTGAGGACTGCAAGTGTCTCTCGGATAAAGTATACAGCGTGAGAGTAGGAGTCTTGGGAGACTAGGAAGGCATATAGAGGAGGAATCTAATGGACTTCACACTTTTTTTAATAATTAGTTCTCAGGATGGCTCAGTACTAGGGATATAGTGTTTACTTTTGTTTATTTATTTAGAAAATATATCTTGACCACTTGAAATATGCCAGGTATACAAAAATAAACAAAAACAGACCAGACTTTTGTCCTTGTATAAATTACTACTTGATAAAGAAGGCGGAGATCAAGTTATCAAATAACCACACAAATAAATATGAGATTACACATGTGATGCGCTGAGTGCATTGAAAAGGAGGACTTGACAATTCTGAGACTTCGAGAAAGATATGTAAAAATTGTAGAAGAGTAAGTAAGAATTGACTAAACCATGGGAGAGTGGAGAGCATTGCACATGGATAAAATTACACGTGCAAATGTCCTGGGGTAAGCAAAGTAAATGCTAATAATGGAAAAAGCACCATTAAGCCCAGAGGGCAGAGGTGGGAACGTGTTAAAACAATAAACTGGAATCACATTTAAGTTTGTCAGTAATCTAAGAGTAATAGGAAATTGAAGTGTTCTAAATTGAGCTGTGACATAACCAGATGTGCATTTTGTAAAGATTACTCAGGTTACATTGTAGAAAACAGATTTAAAATCTGAAAGATTATCTTCCATCATAACCCAGAAGAAGGGTTTAGCCTCTTGGATTTTAGAGATAGAGAAGTCTGTGGAATAATTTAGAAAGATAGAGTAAAACAACACCTTAAACAAACAAATTTTAAAATTTTTTAATTTTTTGGTTTCAAAAGTGTTATGAGTAGAGCAATGTGGTAAGGGAAGATGCAGCAGTGCTTCACACCACTCCAGGATATGCATGTCTGTATGTTGTGTGATACAGCAAGCTAAAAAGGTATCATCCTTAGCATATCATCTTGCCCAAAATTGATTTAATAGATTAAAAAAGAGTATTCTTTAGCCTCTCTCTGTAAAACTGGAATACATGCTGGAGTTACTTAACTATTGATATTTAACCGTTCATATTACATGTCATAGTTTCATTGAAATGCCTTGAGATTCTTTCTGTGAAGAATTATATTAAGAAAGAACAAAATGTTGCTGTTATTATACAAGAGTATCCTTTTAAAGCAGGACATTATTTTTCTAGTAGTAGAACGCACACACACACAGCATAAAATACAGTACAGTAAACACACACACACACACACACACACACACACACACACAAACAATCTGAAATCAGAAGAGTGATGTTAACAATACTCCAGAAAACACATACCCACGATATATATATATTTTAAATATTAAATAAAAAGATCATGTGGTTAGTCTATTTTGACAAATTCTTTTACAGTGTGTATATATATTTGACCCAGAAAATGATTTTTTGAAAGAGCTGATTATTTCTACAACTAAGAAATATATGCAACTAAGAAAGATTAATATAAAATAAATAGGTAGACATTGCTCACAATGCTAGCAAACATCTTTTGTCACATATACTTTTTCCAACTCATAAAATATTAGATTTATATAAAGAACATCCTGATTTCCTACAGATATGAATGAACTTTTAACTATTTTTCTGAATAAAGAAAACATTTGCAACTATGAGTATATTTATCTATTCATTCCTTTGGCTCATATGTCTGAACATTGATCTGTTCATTCTTTTAATAACTACGAACTGCACCCTTGCTAGGTGCTCTGCACCATGCTAGTTAGTAAATGGCATATAAAGATGAATAAGGCAGTGCTCTACTACTTTAAGTACATAGCAGAAATGCAGCCCAAGACCCTATTCTATTTGACTTACTATCTCTGCTTCAAAGTGGTCATAAAGCCAAATTCTGTAAAATTTGGTAGTATAGAATTCAGTAGTCATAAAGTCATATGTCCATACATTTGGAAATATATGGGTAAATTTAGTCATTAAGCCATGTTATTTTGGATTGAATAACATATGCAGAATAACACTTAGCTGTGTTTATTTTCCTTGATTTACCAACTTTCTGTGAAGTATCAATTAATTGCCTTTCTATGTAGTCTGACTGGACCTTTCACACGAAAAGTTTTTGACAATGATAACTCATGAAAATATGCCAACATGTGATCAAAGTCTTCCTTCCACTTATATTTTAATCCATTGATAATTGCCATTTTTGTTTATTCATGATATCTTCTTTTGTTTCTTTCTGTCTTCGATAATACAGGTCATTCTTTTCCTTTTATACTCTGAGGATGCCAGATTGAGGCCACACATGGAGAACAACTAACAGCTCCTCCTTTTTGCTCTCTTTTCTTAACATGTTTTATTTGCCAGCTGATTAAAGATTGTGCTTCTAGACAATTCTCTATAAACAGTTTGTAGAAAACAATGGATGCTGCTTTGTTCATAATCTGGAAAAGGCCTTGTATACATACTAGACCTATAGAAGAAGTTCCTCTCATTTATATCAAGTGCTTTTAACAATGGTAGGGTGCACTTTTTAGTATGCCCACGTGTGTGAAATTTAGAAATAAACGGAAGCACAGTAGAACCTGTTTAAATAAACAAACACAATATTAAAACAGAACTGGCAACATTGAATCGCATACACACACACATACACACACACACACAAAAATCCCCAGAGATCATTTATTTTCATACATAAATATTTAAAACTCCATATACAAAATATATCAATATGCATCTTTTTGTAAAGCTTATTAGCTGTCCTTATTATTACCTGCTTCACAAGCCTGGAGGACATCTCTTCTAAAATAGGAAAAACGCAATCTGTATGCTAGGAAAACTACAAAGAAGCAATAAATTATTGCTGTAATGACATGCTAATTAAAATTTTGCTTGTAACTCATGTAAGTGTTTGAAGCCCAGCAAATTTCTCTTTTCATTTGTGAAGTGTGAAGGTAAATTGCCCAGTGACAGTGGGACATCGCTAACAAGTACAAATTGAATAACATGCTATCTTGCTCTATTAGCCCTGACTAGCATGTCTGAATTAGATATTCAGCACACTCCCCATTGAAGGCCTGATTGATAAATGCTAAGGAGAATTTGTCAAAACAACAGGGGCTACACCCAGTGGGACATCAATATGCTCCATTTAGTCACCCACACAGCACTTCCTACATAGGATTGTCACATAAAATTAAGACTAGCCACTAACCAGCCATCAAGCTTGTAGCAGACGTCAGGCAGCCTGTGTTCTGTATGCATATTAGTCACATGCTTAACAATTTGGGCTGTCAGGACAGAAGCATGCAGTGACCTCTGGAGCAGAGGTTGAATTTTCCAACTATACCGAAACGTCATGCTCAGCTGTTCAAGATTTTAGACCATTTCCTGCCAGATCTGTGCACAGATGCAGTGCCCTAAGCTATAATCTGTGGCCATGTCCAAATGACAAATGGCACAGGGAAGATTATTGCATTATATATTAAGTAACACAAGTCTGTAAATTATAAGTAAACTACTGTTCAGACTGTCTCCTCCAGCTTTCATGATACTTTCCCTCTCCATTCTTTTTAAAATAAACCTAATAAATATTGGGAGAACCAAGAGATCAAAGCCCAGAGTTTGAATTAGCCATCTCCATTGCTAATTAGCTGCTTGAATATCAAACAGTTTTGGACCAGCTGTAATTTAATAAGCCATGATTGAGGTTGGCCTGATTTTGTTTCCCCACTGAAAATTTTTCTCAGGTGCAGGTTTCTATGATTTTAGAATTCTTGGTGATAAGTTGTTTTTAGTATTTCCCTTGTAAACATAATTAACCATAAATACAGAACAGCAATAATAAAAATCATTATGATCTAACAGAATATTTAATTGGATCTGTTTTATTTCTGTTGCTTTATAGTTAAGCTCTTTACATATGAGGCTATCTGCTCATAGAATAAAGGATAAAATATAAAGTCATTAGTATGAAATAAAATATATTCTCTACAAAATTGAAAAGCTTGTCATTCTCTAATTTAGATCCTGTCATCAGCCATGGAAGCTAGAATAACATTTAAAAATAAATTGCTTAGGCCTGCTTTTGCAAATAATACTCTAATAAAATATATTTTATGATATATTAAGGAGGATATATCAAATACTGTTTAATTTTGAAAATCATTTATCTGTTGAAACTCAAGGAAAACTATTCTAACTTGAACTTTTAAACACTTAACACTGATCATTATTCCCCATATATTTTAGAATTCTTGCCTTTGTTCTGAGCCCTGAAGCAGAATTACTCAATGAATACTAGAAATATATTTTTTCTGGCACTTCTATAGAATACATCACAAAAAGTGTATGAAATATGATGAAAAATCACTATAAGACTTGAATAGTATTTCTTCTTTATAGGACATAAAAGCAACCTGCTACTAGTATTTTGTATTATCCATTTCAGAGATAATGTGTGAATAAAATCTTGCCTTTTGATACTTTCTGGATTTTACATATCCTAGAGATTTAAAATTTTCAGCTTTTTGATACGTCTCAGTGGTAATACTGTTTATAACAATATGGCAAATAAAATCATAAGATTCCTTCTATAAAATAAGTATTTTCCATGAAAATAAAAAAATAGCAGGTTTCTTAGCATATATAACACAAACATTTAACTTCAAAAAATTGGTGAGCTGCAAAATGCTGATTGATTTATGTTTAACCACAGTAGGCCTGAGTGGGAGGGCTGTATATCAAACCTAAAACAAAGTTTACTGCTCTGTGTGGCTCAGTAACAACCCAAACTGTAACGATGGTCTAATTAGTGTCTAGATAGCACCACATTGCTGGGGATTATTACAAAAGCAAGTTAGGGCAAGGAGAAAAAATAGTTGAACATTTAGTAGTGTTAATCTGATGACTTCCTCTGAGCAAATATTAAACCTTTCCTCTTCAGATTGTTTTTTTTGAGAACTCTCCCAATGATATGGGATATCTCACATTTATTAAAGCTAGAAGTAGAAACCAACTTATTTTTTAAAAAATCACTTTTAATTCTTCAACAATGTTTTGCTTAAAAATTTTGTTACTGAAAATTTTATAAATTCCCCTTCCTATCTCTTTCCTCCCCTCAGTCTTCCAGCAGGAACAGAAAAACAAAGGACAGCAGGGGCTTTTTGCCTCAGGCAACAGTCTGCTGATGGATATTGTAGCAGCTGAATTGCTCCCCGTTCACATTCTAAACCCTTTCTCCTAATTGTCATCAGTATCATCAATGTCACTAACTGAGACTACTGCCACAATTCTACAGCCCTTCAGAGCAATATTGCCTTTGGCTTTTTCTCCTGGGGTTTGCTCCTTGCTTGGTGCAATCTGTGGAACCACTTAGCACAGGATCTATGTTGACTTATAACAGGTACCAGATGATGCATCCAGACCTCTAGCCTAGTTTTATGCCCTTACGGCTGGTGCGTTGCCACTGATGTGTGTGTGTCCAGATGTCAGAGAATAGATGATGCTTCTGCTGCCATTTTCATAAAAGAGCTTCAGGATGGGGGAAATGAACCCAATACTACATGAGAAAACCTGATGTTAAAAGAAACACCGTCGTTCTTACTCTTGATGGCTTTATACATTCTTTATTAAACCTAGCCCAGAATTCTTACTAAACATATTTATATGTCTATATTATTGTGATGCTTGAGGAAATAGATGGAACTGCCTCTTTCTTTTCACTCATTTCCTTAATCTTTAAGCATTCTCCCTTGTCCTCATAATTTACAAAAATTAAGAAAAAATTATTCATATTAGCAAGTTATTTATAAAGATTTGGAAAGAAAGTATCTCAAGTAGTTATTTTTATAATAATTTTTACTACTAATAATGTTCTCTCAATGAGAAAAAGTAATTTATTTCCCCATAAATTTATGTTGAATAGTTCTTCAGAGGGTCAAATTTGTATTCAAGTTCACCTATAAATACATATATACAAATACAACTTGAAAAAAATTGAATTCTCTATGTAGTTGTTGTATCTCTCTTAATAAACAAATAAATTATATATAATAATATTCACTGCTCACATGGTGTAAATATAGCTTCATAAAATATATCAGTAACTAAAATAGGTCATGACGTATCTATGTTTTCTACAGCCGAACTTCCTTGATTTCAGCTATCAATTACATCTTATTATTGAGATTATTTTATTAATTACTGTTTTCTTTTATGTAATTGTAAACTCCATGAGAGGAGGGATCATATCTCCTTTTTACTCACCTTTTCATCCAAAGTGCATTAATAAAAAAATGTAAGAATATTATGATCGTTGTTGAATGAATTTATATATGAGTAAATGAGTGAATATACACATTTCTGGAATTAGGGAATTTTTAGTACCTGAAATATAAACATTTAACAGGCAACTTAACATGAGTATAGTTAATCCTAAATGCTATTGGTGGGCTCACAGTTCTAATTGGAATATTATATACCCTCCTAAGTCTTCTGGAACTTTAAGCAGATTCAAGCCTAGGTCCTTATCGATTTCTGAGGAAACTCTCATTAAGGTGAGCTGTTTAAACCGTAGAACGAAATAAGAACATTCCTAAGATAACTTCCTCTTTCATTTACTTAGGGAATGTCACTTCAATTGAAACATCTTTTAACAATTGGGCTTTTGAAATGTATGCATACTCTCAATATAGAAGAAATATAGAAAATATAGAAGAAAACAGGATATTTTCAAAAAGGTGAATAACAGTTCCTATATTTTTAAACATAGTGTTACTAGTAACATATTTGCTTTCTTACCCACATCTTGGCCTAGGTGGAGAACTCCATTTCTCTTTTTCCCTGGTTCTATGATGATTTGCTGTACAGATTGGATTGCAGCAATACTTTTTGCCTAAGCTTTCCCCTCAAGACCACCCAAGAGCTTTCCCTGCCTGTGACTTTAGTGGGTTGTTTGCCTAAAGCATACAGTGCCTATAAAATATAAGGGACCTCTGTCCTGTAGTTCATATGGTTATGAAATAAATCACTCAAAAATCATTTCAAAAGCTTTCTGAACAAGTTAGTCCAGTATGATACTTTAGCAATGTTTGATCTTCACGAAATCTATGTGTCAGTGTGTCTGTGTATGTCTCTGTGTGTTCAAGTCTTTAGAATACCTTTATTTGTGCAGAGTCATGAAAAGCAACACAACTGATTAATGCCCATTCGTCTTATTCTGCATGTAAGAAGGGATTTTTCTAGGGTCATGAATTGAAACTTGTTAGTGTAATAATACGTCTTCTATACTAATCCTTTCTTGTGAGTACAAATTTAAAATTGTTTTAACCTTGAGCCAATAAATGTTATGCAAAATTAAAAACAAAGTAATATGTCAGCAGAGGTGGTGTTTTATGGTATTTTACTATATACTATGTCTATTTTCACTCATAATACATGTTAAAAATGAAAACATATGTACTATGACTATTAAACTTTTACTTTCTCTGCAAAAATTATACAGATATACACTCACAGTTTGATTCTGTACAAGAAAATGTAGTGGATAAATAACTGAGAATTGTGTTTTTTGCTATATGCCATTAAATTAACCAGCAAATTTTAAAAAATTAATTGCAAAAATATAATTAAAAACTGAAATTCATATTAAATTTTTACATGGTCAAAATAATGAGGTAATTATCCCCAACTCACTTCACTTTGTGCATATGTGTTGATAAAAAACGTATATAGATATGATTATGATAAAGAAAATTCTTATATTTCCCAATATCACTTGTAAATCATCATGTTTAAAATAAAAACAGCAGTTTCTTTTTAAAAAATTTCCCTCTTCCGATTTTCCAATATCCAATATTGGTAATTGTCAGAATTTCAATAACTAACAGACTATAGTTAATTTTGGATCCCTCCTCTTTCTTAACTGCTAAAGGACTTGGTAACAGTCCATTAGAAGCACTAAGATAATTCTTACACAGCTACTCTCAAGTACTTCCATTCTTGCCAATTCCAACTGTCACTACTCTATTCCAGGTCCTTTTCACTTTCATCTAAACTCTTCCTCAGCAGCCTCCTAAATGTTCTTTTTTAGTTCGTACCTCTCACATTCAGATATTTACACACAGATACTAGATGACTCTTTTAAAAATTTTTTCATTTTATTACTAATTTCATCAGAAGGATCTGATGGCTGCCCATGGTTAATAGGGTAATTCCAAACTGCTTTGCTAGAATTCAGAGCTGTTGATAATCTCGCTTCGACCTCACTTTCCGTAATTATCTCCCACTCGTCACTCAAGCTGGACTGTGCTAGTTGTAGTGCTCTAAATATTCCCACTTCATTATTTCTGCCTATACACTGTCATTTTACCTCATACTTGAAATGATCTTCCCACTTCGAACCACCTACGAACCTTCCTCAGTCAGCCTTCTTAATTTTCCTAATCCTCAATGTTCTTTCTCACCCCCGATGTCCTGCTTTTTAGAAATCTCTTAGCCCTGTGCTATATTTCATTGTATCATTATCATATTTATGGTTACATGTGTTTTTCCTACCAGTTCATCTCATGCTTTAAAAATGATTTCTATTTTCTTTCTCACAATGCTCATCACACAGATTCCCCAAACTGCTATTGATAGAATAAGAAACTCCATGCAAAGGGTAAACTATTTTCACTGTAAAAAAAATTGGTGGAACCAGACATGTTCTAGCATACTAGAAAAGTAAAATGATCATATTATGCAGATATTTTATATAAAATATATCTTCTTTAATGTTGAGGATATGAAATCAGTAAAAATTAGGAAACTTAAGTTTAACCTTAATCAAAATTTATATTTTTCCTTGAGAAATACCTCCATGTTTCTCATAAATAACCATGTTATTAGATAGCAGAGAATTTTTTTTAAATTATATTGGCATATGTGTGAAATTTATTAAGAAATGCAACCTAGGTGAATTTTATTCATATACTTTATGCAGATACCAGCGGCATATCCTGCACATAATGAAGATTCAAAATAATATATACCTGGAAACAAAGTGAAATAAATGACCAAGATCTCACAAACCTATAGTAGAAGGTTATCCAGGTTCTTGATGGATGAGTAATTCATCTCCCTCCAAAATAATAAGCCATAGTCAATATAATATAATAAATTTAGAAATTTAAATATTACATTAGCTTCTGTTTGTGACACTTTGCAAGTATCTTTATCACCAAAAGCACCTTCTACCTAAATCTCAGTAGCCATAGTAGAGTGTACATATTTTTTGGTGTTTTCCTTGAAAATTTTGATGATTCTTAAAAGTCTAAAATATGCTTATTCATTTTTGCAGATTTGTGCTGAGAAGTACTAATTATATAGTAGAAAATCACCAGAAAATCTACATTTGCAGAAGTAGGAAAACCAGAGGATAGTGCACTTCTTTCCATGACTTGAGCAAATCATTTTATGTAACTTATTATTCTGGTCATTTAGGAGTTGTGACATAATCGGATAAATATATTTTTAGTTACTCCTCTATTTCTAAAATCTCTTTGCAAAGTCCAGTAGACCAGTTAGTTAGGGTATGATCAAAGTGAGAAGCTTGATTCTCTAATTCAGCAGACTTCCTCTGTTGCATAATTACATTGAACTTGCAAATATGTGCTTCCAATCATAATAGGATAAAGAATTATTAGTAGGTCTATCCACTGGAAAATAAGTCTTTTAATGATGAAGAGTGTCAGCATCAACTTTGATTATAAGGAAAAGAACAAAAAATATACATATGTAAATATATATAAATAAAGTAAAATTAGTAAATAAATCTCTTAATCATATTTTGAGTTTTATTAAATATGCTTTAAGTGAAAATATCTAATAGTTATTATTATGTATAGTACTATACGTTATATATTCTATGTATAATCTGATATAAAACATATAACCTAAGTATGCATATTATTGTATATATGTGCTATACCAATATAAATATATGATATATATGTATTTATATCTTTATTTCATATACATATTTCTATCTATCTACACATATGATACTTCATTATTGGGCTGAAATAACACCACCAGTAAACCAAGTATGAGTTATTTTTCACTTAGGATTCAGACCAATATACTTTTGTTAACAGATTCAACCTTACCTTTCTGACACATTTACTATATAATTTCCGTACTGTGTAAAATTTACAAGATAAGTTGATTTATTGTTCTGTAGTTCCTCTTTTCAATTTTATTCCATTTGGCATTATCTAGTTACTTCATACATCTTGTCACCATTTTTGCTCTGAAGGATATTTGGCTCTTATTAACACTAAAATTGATTCTTGAAGAATCAAATTTCACTATTATCAAGAATCATCAAAAGAGGAAATCCAGGAATATTTGACAACTGATTACATTATTATTGGAATAAATATTTGTCCTCCAAAGATCATCTCCTCTGTTAACCTTGTCAAGATAAACATGCTTACTAGAAATCATCTGCCATATGTATGTGTGTATAGATGTAAATAGATGTATATTTGTATATATATTCACAGAAAAAATCCAAAACTATTTTATTTTTTGTAAGATTAATAGTACTACCTACATTTTGTGTTTTTGTGTGAAAAAGTTCTAATTTTATAGCATTATCTCATTATCAGCTACCATAAAAGGTACTGAAAGTTGTTATAAAATAATGATGGATTTCTCAAGCTACAAGTAAAATTCTATTTATTTTACAATCTATTTCTCATACGTTCTTAGTGATCTAAGTGACATGAAACATGGCCTAGACTGACTCAACCTTGTATTAGCTGTATGCCCTTGGTAAGTCTTTGAGGTAGTTTACTCATTTGCCAAATAGATACTATTTAGTTATATGATTTTTTTTAACTATAAAGTAATTGTTTTATTAGTGAATATTTTTATGAAGAAAAAGTACTATATGAAAATATATGATTCAAAAATAGTGAAATTCAAGAGCAAAAAAACAGATACAGGAATAAATTTTCACTGATGATGACAATAAATTAAAATCCCAACGTTTTTAGAAATGTGCTATCCTATTGGTTATAGAAATATTTTAGGTATATTTTAGTCTCGATGTATAAAATAATAGTCAAATATGCCATGATTTTAACACTACAAAGGAGATCTACCATGGTGGATGGAAAATTAACTAAAAGTAATGAGGGGTCATATCTTTAAAAGACATATTGCTGCTGAAAAATATGGTTGAATCACACTGGTTGACTTTTTCTGTAAATGGGTTAAAATTTACACACCACTGGAGATCTGTTTAAGAGCGTGTGGGTTAAACACACTGAATCTCCATCCTAAACACAGTAAGGCAGCTACAAGTCAAACATAATGACAGTGCTGATTAATTAGATACTCCTACCCCCAGCACTTCAGAGTGATTTATGGAGACACATCTCTAGTCTGATCCATTGTGCTGACTGGATTAATGGAGTGAGCTAGAAAAATTCACTGGCAACAGTATCTGGCAGCCCAGCAAAACATTAACCCTTGGAGTTTTCTTATCTAGCCTATTGACAGAATATTAATTATGAAAAAACATACATGTCTCACCTAATTATCTTTTGATAGCTTGGTTTATATTTGATGTATAAATATAGATGTAGATATTGCATAGAGTATTTGGATATTTTGAAATTCCTTGCATTAGAAAGTAATTGCGCATAAACATTTAAGAAGAGCAGAATTAAACTGTGTATCCATTACAAAGAGGAAACTGTGAGCATATCTTTTCCTCTTAACCATGTGCTTAGAGACATCAAAATTTCTTACAGAGTAAAGACAACATAATTATTTTGCAAACAAAAAAATATTCTCATTGCATTAAGAAAATATCATTGTGAATGTTGCCTGGTGATAATGATTCTTGAATAAAGACAATTTCTGCTTGGGAGAGAAAAAGATATCATTGATATATAGGCAATTAAATTAGAAATATTCTGAAGTGTGCCTAATCAGAAGTGAGAATATTAGCACACAAATTGCTTTTGGTATATATAAATGAAGTATCATATATATTATCTGAATCTCAAAATAAAAACCTTCATAGAGTTATTCTGGCACAGCATTTAAAGCCATGTAACATTGAAATTGAACCTTTCCTAAAGTATCTGGAACAATTACAAGACATATCAATAAGTTCAGCTGTAATTATTTTTGTGGTATTTGATCCATCCCGTCACATTTTCTAATGTGTTATGTTAAACATGTGTAAACACAACTTTTAAGCAGACTTGGTTTAAAGGTCTCTGGGTAAAAATGTCTTTTAATTAGGAGCAAAAGATAAAACCAAGTCATAAACTCCTAATCAAGCAGCTCTACCTTGCATTAAGACCAAATTAACACAAAGATAATTAATTAACTTTGAAAAATTTGGATAATATAAAGAATATTCTTTACTTCTCTGGTGACTCAAAGTTCATACTTAGAGGGATTAGACTGTTTGTTGTGAATTTTCTTCATTCTAATGATGGTACAAAAGAAAGGAAATGCAAAACTGACTAAATCTAAGTTCGTAAATTTTTATTGCTTGAGCCATCAAAAAATAGAAACTTAATATCAGGCTTTAATGCCCATAGGTATACAATGCCTCATGAAACCAATACGTTAGATCAAAGCTGCTGTCTTAAATTTGCTAAGTTGGAGTTTCTGATGGTTCTGCAAGGGTAGCTCTAAATCAGTGGTTCTCAAGGGGACATTTTCCAATGTCCAGAGACATTATTGATTGTCCAAAGTAGGAGAGTGTTACTACTAGTGGATACAGCTCAGCCGACATCCTGCAATGCGCAAGATAGCCTCCCACAACAGAGAATTACCCAGCCCCTAAAGTCAATAATGCTCAAGTTGAGAAAGCCTGCCCTAGGTAAAATACATTTAAATAATTTTATTTGAAGTTTTCAAATAAACATATTAATGCTGAGAATCATATACATGAATAAATAGTAAGGTTTGCTAATCAGTTTTTACCAGAGGCATTAGTATCCACTTAAGAATACAAAAGTACCCTGAAAACTGGAGAAGTAAGCATAAAACTACTAGTACTCTCAAAGGGTGTCATCATTAAAATAGCCTCAAGACATTAAGAGGCTCTGAAAATAGAACACAGACTAGTCAATAATGCATTAATAATGTTCCAGATGCAGAAAATTTGAATTTGAGTATCTTGGACTTCTAAGACCATATATTATCTAAAAACATTATTAAGTACCAGAAGAAAGGTGTTGATGTTATTTAATAATGCTGAGATTATACATAGTATTTAAAGAAGAAATTAATAACCCTTCTCATGCACAGTATTATTAAATATCACAAGTGAATGGAATAAATATCTCCATTGAATATATATGATTTAAGTTAAACTTGTACAAAAGGCAAAAAGTTTTAATTTTATTTTCCAATTAACTAAAATATTTTCAAGCAAAACTATGCGTTTTATATCATTCAAAGGCTCTATTTAGCAGAAAGTGGACTCCAAAGAAAGTGGCTCCTCCTTCTAAATATTACAAATTACCAATTTGAGAAGTTGATATGTCTCCTGTCTTCAAGTCTTTCAATTTCAATATCAAGATTGTATTATTAACAATAATAACTGCTTTCACAAATGGTTGTTTCTCACTTGGGAAGGCTTTTTATGTTACAAATCTATTAAAAATTTTCTAAATTCATATCTAGTCCCAATCAAGAATCAAGTCAAATCTAGCTTTTTCTAGCAATTCCAGCTCACAAACATCTTTTTCTCTTGGAACAATTAGAGCATGAAGTTGGTATTGCTCATTTGGCACTTGATATTGTATAGCCTCATTTTTTTTTCTTAACTCACTCTTTTCCACTTATGTTTTATCCTTTCAGTTAGATTATAAACTCCATATCATAATGGTAAATGCTTAGTAAATATCAGAGAATGAAAGACGGAAAGGAGAAAAGAAGGGAGAAAGGGAGATAGAAAGGGAAAAAAGAAAGAAAAAAGAAAAAAAAGAAAGGGAGGGAGAGTGGGATGAATGGGAAGGAGAGAGGAAAGGAAAGAGACAGAATGAAAGAAAAAGTCTTTTATATTACTCTTCTTATGTTATTAGGAGTAAAATATTTTCCTAACTCTTCTGTAAAAGAAAAGTGTTTCAGCTGGCTCAGAGATGCTAAAATTCATCAATTTTAATCAATGCAGTCTTTGTTCCCTTATGTCTAAGCGTAATATTTGAGGTTTCTCTCTAGGTTTTCTCATTCAAGACCAGTAGTTCTAAACTTCACTTTAAAAGTGTAAACTCGGGTCCTAGAGAAGAGTATTGGAATGTGGGAGAGGGTTAATTTGAAAAGCATATTAAATTTAACATAATTACATATTTAGAAAAACTTTATTTTCATAAAATAAAATACAAAAAGCAAAGCTCCTATAGACAGAGTAGGCTTCTTAAAGCAGATCTGAGCAAATTATTTTCCCATCTAAACCCTTAATTATCTTCCCATTTCCTGGAAGATAAATTCCAATTCTTAAATTGCATGACACCATCCTTTCTACCTCTTTAATGTCTTCTCTCTTTAGTCCCTAATTCAGACTCTGAGCTTGAACCAAATCAGACCTTTTTCCCTTTTTCAAGCATCCCATGACACATCTTCCTATCTGCCCTTTAAACATACTTGTTAACCTCCACACAGTTCCCAAGCCTCCTGGCCCTCAACACACATATAAGTGGGGACACACATTCTCATGCATATTTGTTGTCTATCCCCTACTTTACTTCCTGCAAGGACTATTCTGGGAGGCGAGTTGCTTCCAGGTCAGGTGTCAGATCTCTGGTTTCCTCTGAGTATTCGGCACTTCTTGCACTTCCTCTCTCCTGACACATATCAGACTCAATGAGATTCTGTGCATGGCTAGTATATAAGCTCTGTGAAGACCCTTTTTTCTCACTTGCTATCCTGGCATTCCTAGTACATAGTGCAGAGTCAGGCAGATATGTTTTTCAATAAATATTTGTTAAATTGAATGAAAGCAAAATAAATTGGATCGGATTACATAAATCTAAGTTAAACATATGGCTGGAGCTATCTAGAAAATTTTTAATTTGATCAAAAGAGAATTTGGTGTTTTGTTTCATTTTAAAAGATTGATAAACACCTACACTTAAATCTCCATTACTTCTCAATACCTTTCTTCTGTATGGGAATTCATTTAGTATTTCATGTAGTCATTTTTACTTACAAGAGTTAGCTTAAGACAGATGTCAAAATTCCTATTATTCAGTGGTTACACACTACTGCAAAAATATTTTGTTCCAAAAAACACTTCAATCTGCAATATGTTCTATATTTAACATTTCAGGACATTTAACTATTCACGGTATTTCTTTATCAACATTTCTTCTAATACATTTTTTTTGTTTCTAAAAATTGAATTAATAAATAATCATTGGTATAAAACTTGAATGACACAAAATAAAAGAAAATCATGATCACATTCATAATCCCAATATTCAGAAATGGCCCCTGATAACAGTTTGTTGCATTTGCTTTCCATTTTCCTATGCATATACTTTTAAACAGTTGAGCTCAATCCAGGCAAATAGGTTATATCCTGCATTTAAAAAAAATAATTTTATACCATAAACATTGCTCCATGCCATTATGCCATGATCTTTGTGCACTTAATTTTAAATGACTATGTAATACTATTATGTGAGTAAATCACAGTTTACTTCCCTATATCCCTATTAGTGGCCATTTAGATTTTTCTATGCATTATAGTTGTTCCTGCTTTCAAGAAACAGAGGCTATAGAACCTCGTGTGATTTTTTTTCCCTTCTTTATTTATATAACTTGCCATGTAACAGTTGCTTCAGGACACTATACTCTTTAAAGAACTGTGAATGAATAACATAACTGGGAATTTGGGGAAAGAACCATTTCTACCTCAGCCTTACATATTGTTGATAAATATAGTCATGACTCAAGGCGGGATAATAAGTCATTTAATTTGCTTAAAGCACCTCCCCTCAGATTCAGTGAAATGGTGAGCTTAAAACTGCTGGCAGCCAAAGATGTCGTAGCTCTTTACATTTAAGGGACTAGGAATGCTTTCTGCACTGCTTGCCTGAAAATCGATCATTCCAGAAACATAAAAGATATAATGACTACATAGCAGTAACTTGGTATAGCTATAATACCAATAGCAATGTTAAATTGAATAGGTTTCAGAGTTCTGAGGGTGTGCAGACGTAGGAACGGGTTTTCCCACAACTTGGTAAATTATAGGAAAACCCATTAAAATGTCTATAGAATGAACTTTTCTAGATGGACATTTTCTTGGCAAAAAAGGTCAGTAACATATCTGTTAAGAAAAGTCATTTATGCCAACAATTTGCTTCCAGTATTGATGAGAGAGAAAAAGTCAAATAACTGGATTAAATGGCTTTTGCAGTTTGACCTTCCGGAACAGGATGAAAAGAAACCCAAGTGCTCTAAATGCTCAATTATAAAGTACTTTGATGATGAAACGCCCTTCCTCAGTCCTAGATACTGTATTTCCATTAAAAGATGAGACAAATAATTTCCATATTAAGAATACTTTTGTTAGGATTTTCTATCTGTTTTAGAGCTACTGTATTTTCTCATCTACAAAAAGAATCCAAGAAAGGGTAAGAACTCCAGCTTTATTCATACAGTTAAACTAGAAATCAAGGACCCTTTTTCTTTGTTAAAGAAAGCAATGGACATAAAACAGGAAAAACCATGGTCTTAGATGTAAGCCTGGGGATTGGACACTCCCAGAGGTCTCATAGAGAGAAGAGAGAGAGAGAAATAAAAAAAGAATCTCAGTAAGAATGCAGGATAGAAGGAGGAATTAGCCTGGAGGAGTACTAACACCAGCACTTACATATAGGTGCAGAGATAGTAGGTGCCCCAGAGGATGGATCTGATGTGCAAGGGCTGGGAACTGTTGCAGACTGAGTGAGTGCTGACCCACCTTCTGGAGCAGATGGTCCAACAGGCAGGTGGGTTTCTGAAAGGATGCTCTTGGGCCTTTACCCACATTTTCCACGTACCTGGGTTCACAGATGGCAGTACCAGCTGGCAAACAAAAAAAGATGAAGTTTATGTGTTTTATTTACTCTCATAAATTATAGAGAGCAAGGTTCACCTTCTCATGTGTATAAAATTAGTTCTCAACACTTGTCTATATCACTTAACTTTGATGTATTCACTTAACTATGATGATTGTATTTTTATTTAAAACATTTTTAGAGTTTATAATTTTCCGTTTTGTTTGTATAGACTATCCAAGTTTTTGAATGACATATGTTTTAGCTTGAGTAAGAGAATGTACTTGAAATTTCCAAGAACAAAGAGAAATTTCCTAGAATAAAGAAACAAAAATCTCATTTCATACTTAAATTCTCTATATTTAGTTAAAAAGAAAAAAAAACTGAACTGAAAATTAAAGAAAATTTTAGAAGTTCAGAGTGAAATTGTTTTTTATTGTATTTACTATATTTATTTATGTGGTTAATTATTATAGTGACATTGGTTAACAAAATTCAGCAAGTTTCAGGTGTACAATTTAATGATAAGGCATATATATATTGCATTGTGTGTTCACCTCTCATAGTTAGATTTCTTTCTGTCACCAGATATTTGTCCCCTTTTACCCTATCTACCTCCTTCTGCTCCCCTCTCTAAAATTATTTTTAATTACTAATAATTTTCAAATAAATGGATGGTTGTCATCTATTTATTGCTAAAGATATTATTATAGAAAATAATACTTTTTCATACATTTAAAAATAGTTTTAAATATCTAATATAATTTTATATTTTAGAGATGTACATGTTACATATAGAAATGAATAGAAATGGTATCATAAAATAGCATAGCTCTATTTGAATCAAATATCCTTTATTGACCTTTTATGAAGCATGCTTTTAGGAAATGCGTGTCTAAGCAAAAATGCTCTTAAGTGGTTTACAGTTGGGTTGAAGAGAGAGAACACATATAAAGGACCCAACCAAGATCTTGTTATGGAGAAGCAGAACAAGAGAAAATTAATATAGAGGAAAATAAAGTTTATTTTAAATGATGAGGAAATAGTGGGGGGAACTGAATTTGCTGACATATTTGTGGTTAATAATGAATTTCCAACAACAGCAAAAACTGTGTAAGGTTTATCCCTTCCTTAAGACAGAGATTCAGAATTTATGATGGCAAACTGCACAGCATCAATATTTAACCATATTTTGAAATCCAAATAAGATCATTTAGAAGTGATTCCACATTGCCATTATAAACTATGCCATTTATGGATCTCAAAAATTCAGTCATAAATGGGAAAGTACTATGCATTTGAGTCCAAACAGGTAAGGTTTATCCCAGTGGTTCTCGACACAGGTGATTTTGCTCCTCTAGGAGACATTCTTGTTGTCACAACTGGGGAGGGGCTACAACTGGCATTTAGTGGATAGAGGCCAGGGATGCTGCTAAATATCCTACAATGCACAGAAAAGCCCCTGGCAATAATTATTTTGCCCCAAATATCAATAATGCCAAGATTGAGCCATTTATTTCCATATATAACTGTTAAACGCTCTAAGGAAATATTGGTTCAAAGGAAAAGATTGGGCAAAAAATGAGGGGAGTCTGTAATACAAGAGATTAGCCTGTTCTGCAATCAATTGTACATTTTAGATAAAATTAAATCACTTTTCTAAAAAGTTTTCGAGTCCTTCTTCAATTTAACCCCATTTTGAATTAGTTTTAAAAAACTCTCCCAAAATATACATTTTACTCTGGTCAGGTGAATCTCCTCGGTGTCTCACAAATAGGGTAAGGTTGTATTTAATACCATACTGTTATTTCTATTGTTCTCTTAACCTCCAATGACTTCTTTTTTTCCTATACCTTTTCTTTCTATCCATTAAAATATTTTATACCCTCCGATTGTTGAGTAAAATAACTTTTCTAAAGAGAAATCTCCCCTAAAACCAAATAACAACTTTTGTACATTTATTATCTCCGTCACATAATTTAGCATTTAATCATTGCCCATTGTCTTTATTGCTTTAGGTCTTGCTTTTTATCTAGACTACATGCTGTGGAGGGTAAGAAACAGGTTCTTAAGCTCTATAATTCTCTCGGTATTTTACACCAGCATATACAGTATACAGACCAGCATATACAAACCAGCATATATACATATACATACCAACATACACTGTAAATGTTCATTAAATTTTCTTTTATGTGTTTATCATATTCTTTTATGCATTTAGAGTGATAGAAAAGCAAAGGGCAAAGAAAGATAAGGAAGAAAAGGATAAAATCAAGAGAAAATAGGCCTTGAAAGAAGTTTAATATAATTTTTTCAGTGATTTTGCTCATGTGAATTGCAACTCTCTTATAATTTAATCTAATTAACTTCCATTTTACCCTTTCTCAGCCTGTACTTAAGGATGTTGAAATAAGTTAATATTTTCTAAGAAATACCAAGTAAGAAGATATCATTTTCCATATACTCACTGGAAAGAGTAGCTCTGAATCTAACCACAGAGAGTGGTGGCTGCAGTCAGTCTCTGGGGACAGACAACCTGAGTTTGAATCCTGGGTTATCCACCTATCAGCTTTGTGAAATTGTAAGTCAGTTAATTTTTCTGACTCGGAATGTTTCATCTATCAGAAAGTAATATTAACAGTGCTCAATTCAGTTACTTGTTATGATGACGAAATGAGATAATCGATGTGAAGGGCTTACTTAAAACAGTGCCAGGCAAAGAATGAGGGCTCAGGAAATGTTAGATAGCCTCATTACTAAAAATATAACTTAATCCTGTGATCCCTCAAGATCTTATCTGTTAACATGACCTTAGATCTAAGATCTTCAAATCATCTTAGCATTTCAAACATGTTATAATGTTCTTTAAATGACATTATTTTCTTTCTCAGTTACTCAAGAAGTAACATTATAGTTCACTGTGCTTTATATTGGCAGATTCACAACATTTGCAAATGTATTTTACATTTTTAAATCTACCTAACCCAAAAATCTAAGATAAAGAATAAAAATGTTCTTAATCTCATATACTATAAATCTGCTTTTGTGTATTCATAAACACTGGGTTCATGGTGAAATAAATTAGCGCTGTAAAGTACACATATGTCAACAATTACTGAGTGCAATAATTTAAGGCCTGATTCGCTAAACTTTACTCTGGCCAATAGGCACCCTTGCACAAGAAATGTGATTTAGGGGCGAAAAAGACTGAAGTATAAATACTGCACTGACTCTGTCTTTCATATTGCAAAGTGCTATAACTTTCAGAGTACCATTTCCTACACTTATGGCATACCCTATTAGCTCCCTCCTACCAACATTTATTTATGTCATCATTTTCCCTGAATTAATTCTGATTTATAAATAAGCATGCTTGTTGAAAGCAAAGTAGAAATGTGATTTAACCCAAAGTAAGAAAAGTGTGTAGGTTTAGTTTATTAAAACTTGTAATAAGCACTGGTGAACAAAAAATTCGCCTACACAGTAAATGGTCAACTATTTAAGCTTTACCTGCTTGATTTAGAAGAGTAATTAATTTAGAATTCATTCTTCAGTTTTAAGATGTAGAACTTTACTAGACAAATACTGACTTCCAGTGGTGTAATACAAAGCTTCTTATCATGGCTGGAATATCCGACTTCCTAATATTTAACCTAGATGATTTTTTTTTAAATTTATGGAAACCATTTTAAAAGTATGACTCTATGAGAAAGCATTTATATGTTAGAGACAAATAGCATATGTGCCTTGCTGCGTATTATAAAAGGGAGGAGAGGACATCACTATATTATTCTAAAGAGTACTTGAAATAAGCAGTAGGCTAGTCTAAGTCAGCAACTTAGATAATAGATTCTTTATAGGCAGGCACCCTTCTCCCCTCATTACAGATTGAGCAAGCAAATAAACATATAACAACAGCAATGAACGCCCAGGAAATAAATGGTTGAAATGTCTGGAATTTATCAAGAGAATTGAAAAGACTAGCTTAGTACTCTAACTAGACCAGCAAATATATATACGTTGATTCATGTCTGTTATTGATAAATCCGAATGATTGCAGTGGCCTCTTTATTTGTAGTCATTCTCTACCTCTCTAGTCTATACAGTATATTTCCCTTGTATTATTTTCCCTGGAAATGCTGATTTAATTTCATTCTTCAGCTCTAAAATGCATGGATTATTGTCTATGTGATCTTGAAAAAGTTAATGTCCTGATTTTCAATTTCCTCATCAGCGAAATCTTATGAGTTTAATGAGATAATGCATGTAAACATAATAGAAGCTAAGTAAATGTGAGCTTAGTATGTATCTGAAATATTTCTGTTTTTAGGAGAAACATATTACCCTGGCTCATTAGAAATTCAATTAGGCAGAAATCCAATATAATTTAAATAAAATGTAGTGAGTTGTGTGATGCCCACTTATAGATCTCCTTTTCCCCAGTTTCTCTAACACCAATGATCTTGACACTATTTGCAGATTAGTTTTCCTAAACAATGTCCCTAAGTACATGGCTCCTCTAGATAAAAACCTTCCATTGTTTTAAATTGCTTAAGAAATGAGGACAAACTCTTTCCAATTCAATGCCCTCTATAATACAACCCAACCCCACCTTCTATCTTCTCTCCATAGCAGCTAATACTTGGAGCCAAACTGGACCATAGGCTGCCCTTAAATATTCTGTTATCCTGCCTTTGCTTATGTTTCTTCCTTTCTACTCAATCTTGTTGAAATTTTACTGAATCAATTTCTCAATGACTATTTGATGAATTGAATAAAAATTAATAAATTAACTGTAATTTGTTCTCTATGTCTATAAGATGATCTGTTTTATTCCCTGAGGATTTACAATCAACTCTGCGTTAGAATAAAAATCAGTTTAGTGTAAAAAAAGTAGTTCTGAGTTTATTTTTGGAGAGATTGACTGAACATTAAATTTTTAGCCAGTTGAGTCTATGTTAAAAAGACATGCCAAGTTACTAATGTGTCACTTCACACTTTTATAAAATTGCTTTGGAGTCCATTTACTGCTATTAATAAATATACAATGTAGAATATGTATAAAATATTTTTATTAAGACTTGGAACACTGGAGGTTAACAACACATATACAACTTTTGAGCAAGCTAATAATTTTATTAAAACCACTTGCAAATACATGACTTCTTTCTAAATTTGGATGCTTAAATGAATAAAGTAAGTAAACAAGGAAATGTATACATATTTTAAAAACCAAAAAGAAATTGAGAATGGAAGAAGTCTGGTGTGAAGGTCATATCTGAGTACTTACACTGATGTGCTCTGACATGATTTATCCATAGAGACCACAAATTGAAAATCAAGTTTAAACTGAAAATTAATCTAAAAATACTACTCACATAATTCACAGACAGGAATTCTGGCATGTCCAAAGAATACTGCATGTACAAAAGTTTGATCACATTTGATAATGGTTATTTGGATTAAGTCAACCCAACTCTTTTTTATATGGCCTAACTTGCTTTTTCGTAAATCTTTTACATTTATAAGTTCTGAGTGTGTTCATTGAAGAAACAAGTGAGTATATGAACATTTTAGACAGTTGTGATTTAATTATCTTATTCTACATATAGCTCAAGATTATTTGTAATTGAATCCAAAGATCTTTCTCTTTAGTTGTTTTTTTTTTTTTTAACTGAATTTATTAATCTAACCCCTACTCAGTGCCAGACATAATGCTAAGCACTGGGGATGAAAAAGAATAATAAGGCAAAGTCCTTGACTAAAAGAGCTTATGGTCAAGTGAAAAAGAAAATGCAAAATTTAAAATTTATAGGGGAGTTATCTGAGGAAGTCATCAATCAAGACATTGTGCTGAAGTTCAGAAATTACAGATATGGGAGTATTGTTTGAGGAAAATGTGAAGACTATGGGCCGCTGATGTGTTTCAACAGAGATCTATGAATGTTAACATTACTTTTGTTTGCAATTTTTGATTTTTTTCTTAAATTGTCCTTATTCCAAATTCCCGTTTTTGATCTACATAAAAGAGCATCAGATCTGAATTTCAGAAGCACTGTTTCCCTTGTCTTAACATATTAATGAAACTGATGATCTTAGCTTGTTGTAAGTGGTACCTTAAAATTTGTACTTATTTTTATGTTGAGGGTTATCTTTTGTTAGAAATAATGAAAATATTTACTAATAATGAAAATATTCCAGACTGGAAGGAATTGTTATCTCTGAAGGATTAAGGGAATAAAAGGAAAGGAAACCTCACTTCTTATTTTACCTACTTCTGTATACTTATAATAATTATAAAAACTTTTGTGATTAAAAATAAATTAGAAAGTGCACATAACACAAAAGGGAGTGTACATTTATTGGTTTGAGAACACATTCAGAAAAGTGAACCAATGAAAAACACTGATATTAACTCCTCTCATTTGAAAGCAGAATGGCCATGGTGCCTTGGCAAGTATGGAGAAAATGAAATATAAACTTACAGTCAAACAATAGGTAGTATAGAAGAAATGGTTGAGTATGGTCTGCACAACCAATTAATAAAACTCCCACCAGAAAAACCAAATGGTTGAATGTTTAAATATACATACACACTTTACATGTTTATATTTAAATGCTTAAGAAGTTATGAGAAAAGGAGAATGTATAATATTAACTGTGAATCCTTCATCCATTTCCTTCAGACACACAGCCTTGTCATTGTACCTAAATACTTAGTATAGTCATTCCTCATTTATAATATAGAATGGATCTATAAGAAATTGATTTGATAATTCTTTGTAAGTCATATTATTTAAATCTGGTGTAACTAAAAATATTTTAAATAGGTTACTAAAAAATGAAACAGATTATTCACAGTTACTATTATTCAAAAAAGAAAAAACTGAAGTGATGTAAGATTTGCATTTTCCTTAGCCTCTCAAAACTAGCTCCTTTTTTATTTTTATTTTTATTTTTTATTTTTAATAGTAGAAGTAGTTTAAATGTTAAAGTCGGAGGTCAAGGTCCAGGAATGTGGAAGATGTAATTAGGAGTTCCCTCTCCCCCACTTGGCTCTATGCTTGTGTTTCAAGCAAAAGCTGACTCTCTAAAACTGCCCTATAGTTAATTAAACATTTATTGAGCAGCTACTACATGTAGCTATTATTTTGTTGGGAATACATACACAAATAATCATTGTTATCTAGGAACTCACAGATGTTATATTTACCGGTTTGTCTCAGAACTAATCTTTCTTTGGGGATTCTTCCATAGATATGTTCTTTAATATGAATCAGCAACCACATTTCTTGCCTTTTGACTACAGCATTCCTATCCTCAACATCTTTTTTTCTCAATCGTCTGATTATGAATTAACTTCGTAGCTCCTTCTTCAACAAATTTCTGGACTCTATTCTGTTTCGTAGATCTAATTGCTTGTCTTGGCACTAATTCCATGCTGTTTTAACTTCTGAATTAAGAATAAGTCTTAATATCTGGTAGAATAAGTTTTAATGTCTGCTACTTTGTTTTCCTTTTATATTCTTAGCTTTTGTAGTTCTCAAAATTATATGTGTTTTAGACTCACCTTGTCAATTTTCAATAATTAACCAACTAAAACTTTGAGTGAGATTTCACTTTATACATTTATCTGTAGATTACTTACTGTAGACCATGTCTGTAGATTATTTTGCATTTTCTGAAGACACAATCATGTTAACTGCATATGCTGATAGCCTTTCTTAATTTTATTTCTCATCACAATATACATAATTTATTTTTCTTGTACGATAGCACTAGCTAGGACTTCCAGGACATAGTTGAATAGAAGTTGTGACATCAGTTTCCTTGGCATGTGCACAAATACTGGGGTAAGACTTTTGGTCTTTTGTCATTAAATATGAAATCTGCTACATGCTATATAATTTAATAAATTAAGGACAGTTTGTTCTATTCCTAAATTGCTTAAACTCTTTATCATAAATGGGTGTTGAATTTTATCAAATGCTTTTTCTGCATCTATTGAATTATTCATATATTTGTTGTCTTATGTTAATATGTTGAATTAAGTTGATTAATTTTGAATATAAAACCATATTTGGATTTCTAAAATAAATTCTACTTTATCATTTCTTTATACCCTTTTTAGATTGCTTAATATAATGTTAATATTTTTATAATTTACATCTATGTCCATAAGAGTGATTGACCTAAATTTTCCTTTTCCATTAATAATCTTTGCACATATTAGTATCAAGGTTGTGCCAAACTCATAAAACTAGTTGAGAAGTGCTTACTATTTTTTCTATTATCTGGCAAAGTTTGTTTATATTTTATTTCATCCTTGTATATTCTCTGGGGAAAAAATGGTTAGATTGGTGTTATATTTATCAGTATATGTTTACAAAAATTTACCTGGGAACCCAACGAGGTCTGAAGTCTCTACGATAAACTTAATTTTTGTGATTACATCGCACTATTTGGATTTCTTATTTTTGAGTGTGTTACTTATGTTAAAATGTTATTTTTTCCAAGATTTTTTTCATTTCGTCTAAATTTTCAAAGTTCTTTGTCTGAACCTGTTCGTTGATCTGTTATTATCTGCAGGATCTGTAGTGATGTCCACTGTTTCATTTCCGATATTAATAATTTGTATGTTGGGCAGTAAGGAGAGGTGATAGAGGTTTAATCTGTTCTATTAGGAGTTTATTAGAATGTTAGCCTTTTTGAAGAACATATTTTGGGCTTGTTGATTTTCAGTATTGTGGGTTTTTTTTATTTAATTGTATTCTGCTAATCTTTATATTTCTTAATTTCTAATGTCTTTAGGATTATTATGATTTTTATACCCCTGAATTCTTTATATATATCTTTATATCATTGATGTTTAGTCTTTCTTATTTTTCAAGATTTGATTTAAGGGTATATACATCTCTATCAAGCCCCTGCATGCCCCAAAATCCTATATGTGATATTTTCATTATCGTTCAACCTACCATATTTTATAAAATTGATTGTTTTCTTTTTTTGTCCTACAAGTAACCCATAAATTTATTGCTTAATTTATAAATATTTGGGCATTTTGGAGCTATCTTTATATAATTATTTCTAGCTTAATTCCCTTATGAGTCAGAGAAGGTACTTTGCAAGGTTTTAATCATTTGACATTTGTTGAGATTTGCTTTACCATCCAGATGTTAATTTTGGTTACTGTTCTATCTACTTTTAAAAAGGTGAATATATAATTGCTACTATTAATGCTCTTTATTTCATTTTCTGAATATCTGTGCCCATTTTTTATTATTTTTCTTCCATCTGAAGAACTCCCTTTAGCAGTTCTTTTAGTGTGGATCTTTTGGTAATTTATTATTTCAGTTTTTGTTTTTTTCTCAAACATCTATATTTTGCTTCAATTTTTGAGACATATTTTCACTGGATTGAAAATCATAGGTAGGCAGGGGATTTTTTTTACCTTAAAAATATCATTCCATTATCTTTTGGCTTCCATCATTTCTGCTGAGAAGACAATTTTCAATCTTGTGATCATTAGAAGGTAATGTGTTTTTGTTCTTTGCCCTTAAATTTTCTCTCAGATTTTGAGGTCTACCTGTTTGCTATATGTGCCTAAGTGTGATGTTCTTTATTTCCTGTCTTGTGATTGCAGAATTTCTTTAATATGTGACTTCATAATTTCATCAGTCCTGGAAAATTCTGCCCCATTCTCT